>NC_022020.1:4417246-4430808 GCF_000317375.1 Microtus ochrogaster
TAAATGTTTTAAGAACTAAGGACTTTTCATGACAATGAGACATATTTGTCCCTAGCAACACCAATTACTTTAAGAGGAAGATGGGCATTGAAGAAGCTCCTTATGGAGTTTGTTAGCTATTTGGGCAAGAAATTCCTCTTGCTTGGACTGTTTGATGGTATGCTGTATGAATTGGACATGTAGGACCCACAGAAAAATGACTGCTGAACTGCCTAAAGGTGAGATGGTCCTTTGAAGTTCCTGCTTCATGAAAGAGTCTGCTAGACATTCTGCAGGAGATAGAAAAAAAGCAACTGATGAACTGCCAATATAGTCAGAACTGTCTTTGAAATTTCTTACTTCATGGAAATGTCTGCCAGATACTATGGGCCTGTAGGCTGAAGATAGATGCTCAAATGTCACAGAAGAACTTTGGGTGGCTGTCCAGGCAGCACGATGTCTCTGTCAATTCTAGAGTTTTGGAAGTTGCTTACAATGCACTTTCTGTTTACTTAGGTAATATTATATTCTTCTGAAGTCTTTGATGGAGTTGAAGAATAGATATTTATAATTACAGTTTTTCTTAGTTATGATAAAATAGATATAAATATTGTAACTGTAATTCTTGATTGATACCCGTTTTATTATATGTAATTTTACTATGTTAAAGTTAAAACCTTCCTTTTTATTTACACAGAAATGGGGAAATGGAGTGGGAGGTCCTTCTGTATATGTGCTGCTAATAAAGAAGCTGTTTTGGGTCTGTGCAGAACAGAACAGAGATAGGTGGGGAAAGCTAAATTGAATGCTGGGAGAAAGAAGTGGAGTCAGAGAGATGTCATGTAGCCACCAGAGGGGAAAGAAACGAGCTGCCAGATGGAACCTTGCCAGTAGGCCATGAACCTCGTAGTAAAATATAAAATACTGGAAATGGGTTAATTCTAGATGTAAAAGCTAGCTAGTAATACACTTAAGTGATTGGTCAAACAGTGATTCAAATAATACAGTTTTCTGTGTGGTTATTTCAGGGGTCTGGGAATCCAGGAATGAACAAGCAGCTTTAGCCAATATGCCAGTGTGATGACAATAGATGTATGTCTCAAAGTTTGTCACTGAACATAGTGCTCACTGTCTGGTCATGGTCTTACTTTTGTATCCTTGGAATCTTGTGTTTCCATGGCAATGGCTCAACTCCTTATCATTTCAATGAGAGATAATGCTTGTGCTTTTCTTTTTCATTGCTTCAAGGCTCCTGAAAGAAAATTTTCAGACTAGGGAAAAATAAGAAAAAGAGAAGAAGCTAGGAGGAATACTGTGGGATAAATCTCTTGTATCCTGTAAACATTTGTCACTTGTATTGGTTTAATCAAATGCTGATTGGCCGGTAGCCAGGCAGGAAGTTTAGGCTCACATCCATCTGTAATGAGATCTGGTGCCCTCTTGAGGAAGAGACCTGGTCAGTCGTCCTCACCAACTTAGACCATAAAACCCAATATGTGTAAGTTCAACAGAATCACCATATACGTGCCGCTCATGCATGCTTCAGTATTCCCAGGGCATAAATATCATACATTTTCATTATAATAGACTTTCCTTGGGGTAATAAAGAAGGCAAGGGAATTCTGGGTTGTAAAGAGCCCATTGACTGAATCACCTTGTTAATAGCTTAGATCTGTTACCATGATTTTATTTTCCAGATTTCTTTTTAATGACAAATTGGAGAATTCCAGAGACTATCAATTCTTCATTATGTTGAGCATTTAGCTGTTCCAGTACTATCTTGTAATTTTTCTGATGTCAAAGGCCATTGTTCCACCCAGACAGGTTTTTTATTTAACCATTTCAAAGGTAGGGCTGTTAGTACCTTTGAAAGATCAACAGCTGTTGTGCCCTGTTTATGTAAAACCTGGATAATTGGTGACTATTCTTGATAATTCCTTTTAATATTTCTCTCAGAAGCATTCTTTATTTAATGGTTTGTTTCTGAGATTGGAGGAATGTTAATCTGCGTTTTCTATTACTGTAACAAATCATGTCCCTATAAATTTATTACTATGGTAGCCACTTAATTTCTCTACTTTTCCTTCTGGCCCTATACAGTCAACCCTTGTCGAACTTTGTTTTACTTGAGTTCCAATTCCTAGAAGCTGAATATTTACCTCTTGAAGAGGCCTATCTGGACGGTAAGATCTTGGTAAAATTATTGTTATATCTGTGCCTACGTCTAGCCATCCTTCAATTACAATGCCATTTTTTGGTATGTTTAACTTTAGTCTTTAATCATTTATAGAAGCTTGCCAAAATAATTGTTTTATGATCTCTCCTGAAAATTTTGTTTTGTTTATTGAAGATTTTCTGTCATCCAGAACAATACGCTTTTTTTTTTTTACAGAGTATGATTGAACCAAATTTGATATTGGGTCCAAGGCATTTCCTGATGGCAAAGGGTTACCTTGCCTGACCCTTTTTGATCTGTATTCATTACTCCAAAGCTGGCCTTTGCCATATCTTCTGCATAGTCCAGAAGGCTAGGGGCTTGTGTTTGGATAATCTCTAGAAAAAGCATTGCTCCTAAAAATGCCTTGCCTACAATCCATTTTCAGATGACCCGGTTTATCACAATTAAAACATCTGACCTTTAGGAATTTTTTTTGAAATTTTTAGAAATTACATCTCTTGTCAAAGCAGCATTATATGCGTGTGGTCCAATATCCACCGTATTTTTAATTCATTCAACTATTGGTTCTGATCTTGCCTTTAAAGGTTTAATCACCCTTTTGCATTTTGAATTAGCATTTTAAAAAGCTAAAGATTCAATTAATATTTATCTGAATCCTGTATCTAATACTGTTCTATTTACAGCTGAAGTCAATGAAGGCTTCTTTTGGGCCTTGCATAATTTTGATAAATGACTCAAATCTGTTTCCTGATTTTTCAGCCTTGTCCCAAGCATTCAAAGCTGTTAGATGACATTGGGCCAAGGTGTGATCATCAAATTCAAACTGTCTTTGCAACTCAGCATATTAGCCTTTACTGAGATGCTGATCTTGGGAAATTTCCATACCTCTAGTTCTATTTAATTGTTCCATGACCTTAATCTAGTTTCCTTGTTTCATCCTGTTCTCCACTGTAACTGAAAATCAGCTTTCAATATCTCTATATTCTTCCAGTCTTGAGTGATATTCTGTTCTGATTTGCCCATAAATTTAACAACTCCTTCACATAGGGTGAATGTATACCATATGAAATGACCACTTTCTTAAATCTCATCAAATCTTATATTTCTATAGCATTCCATGTAACGTCTTGCATAACATTTGATGTTGTCTATCATCTGGTGATTGTTCTTGTATAGGAACTGCATAAACTAAGGTTATTTGTCTAATACCCAGGGCCACCCCTCCTCAATTTCACCACACAGTGGTATAGTAAATTGTCTAAATTCCTCTATGTCTGAGAACTTGTTTTTATTAGTAAGTCTTTCTAAGGCTTGTATCTTATCAGTAGTAAGTCATCCTAATGCTTGTATCTTATCAGTAGTCTTTCTGAAGCTTGTATCTTATCAAATCTTCATATCTAGTACAGTTATCAAACCACTTTTTAAAGCATAAAATATGAATTACCAAGCTGATAATGATTGATATGTCAATTCCAGCCAAGTTAGTTATCCCTTCACTTAATTTTTCCATTTTCAAAACACCCATTGTAGAACTGTAAGGAGACCTAACTTCCTGTACTATAATATTTTTTGTTATTTTTATACGTTGGTGTCTTGGCTGCATGTATGTTTGTGTGAGGCTGTTGGATCCCCTTTAACTGAAGTTACAGTTGTGAGCTGCCATGTGGGTGGTGAGAACTGAACCTGGGTCCTGTGGAAGACCAGCCAGTGCTCTTCACACTGAGACATCTCTCTAACCCCCGTATTGTAATATTGTTCCTCATTCTTAACATGGAAAAGACTTTTTTAAAAACCTAATTTCTCCATTAAGAATTCCCAGGTGTCTCACCAGCTCTACTGATGACAGCATAGGTGGAGCTGCGTGTGTGGGGTGTAAGTCAGCTGTAGTAATGATGTGCAGCTGTTTAGGCAGGGAGGGAGGCTATAGCAGAGTGACCAGAGATGATATTTGGTTGTACAGGTGGGGAGAATGGGCATGGCAAGGTGCTCAAGCCGAGCTAACTGCATGCCCTGGTTGGGGGCCATTGTAGGTGCTCACATGCCATGCTCAGCGGGGGCATGAACTGCATAGAGAGTGGATGTAGGGAAATGGGTAGGAAAAGCCCATGGCTGCGATACAGAATTGGAGAGGACCAACACACTTACTGAGAGCAGTAGAGTACGGCTGCCAAGGAGTGTAAGGAAACCATGACTGGCTGTCACTGCACCTGGGCAGAGAGCATGGCCAGTGGAGGGTCTGGAGTGATGGGGGAAAGCTGGTGGCAACACTGTGCCACTTTGGCAGGACCTAAGCCAATGAACTGGATGCCAGATAGTGCAGATTCTTTTACTGTTTTATAACAAAGTTTGGTGGACAGATATTAAGGTAATAAGCTGATAAATCCACAGAGCAATGGAGAAAAAGATCCCTTGCCCTTCTTTCTACCTTCTCAGATGGAAAAGCCCGAAAACTTTCCAAGCCCCTCCTTATTTCTCTCTGAGTCTCTTTATCTTCCTCTGAGTTGGCCAGAAAATTCTATAGTTCATTCTGGCCAGCTGACCATGGACTCCACCCTCTGAATCAAGGCTTAATTCCATTGGTGGTCTCAGAACAAAAATACAAATAAATTTACTGCAACACTGAGGTTATAGGAGTGTGCTATGTGCCTGGTTTTTGTGTGCTAGGGATGGGTCTCAGGTCTTTCTGCATGTGAGGTGTAAGAGTAGTATTGTTGACTTCTAGAGTCATCTGGGGGATGCCTGTGGAGACTAATCTTGGTTACAGTAATTGAGATGAAGATGTGCTGATAATGAGTAGCCCCAATTCTTTTGGCTGAGTGGTGAACTATGTAGTGCAGGGAACTGAATAGCATAGTCTTTCATTTGCTCACTGGTTCTTGATTGTAAATATGATATGCCTAGCTGCTTCATGCTCCTGCTGCCCTGACTCCTTTGCTCTGATGACCTGCACCGTTGAGCTGTGAATCAATGTAAACTTTCCTCCTTTAAGTCTCTTCTGTCAGAGAGTTTCATCACAGCAACAGGAAGAGAAGCTAAGACACCAGTCTAGCAATTTCCCAACTGAGTTATATTTTCAGCCCTAAGACTGACTGCTTCAATTAGACACTCCTAGAACTTTCTGAAGATTTCCCTGCTTCTGCCATTATTGTATTGAATACAGGTCAACACATATCTTAGAAAGATTCTACTGGTAAGGATGGGTGAAGTCAGGAACTTGAGACCACTAGCATCTGCAAAGGAAGCAAAGGAAAGGAAGGAGGAGGACCCAAGGATCTGGGTCCTAGTGATGTTGCCTGCACTCTTAAATCAACATACATTCATCAGAATTTCCAAGGAGTTGTTTTAGTTAGATTATTCAATGGATATGCCCTTTCAGTTAAGCCAATTTAAATATATTTTTCTATCTTTTAAATTAAAATAAAAATTTCAACTAATAAAAAAGATTTCTTTTGTTTAAATAAAATAATTTTAGGAAGGAACAGAATGGAAATTACCAAAAAATAAATTATTGAAATAACATAGTAACATTACAAGAATTTGAAATGAGCTAGAGAGATGGCTCAGTGGTTAACAGCACTGGCTACTCTTTCAGAGGACCTTCTTTAAATTCTCACCACCCACATAGTAGCTCACAAATGTCTATAACTCCAGTCTCAGGGGATCTGGCATCCTCTTCTGGCTCCTAGGAGCACCAGGCACACATTTGGTACATAGACATATGTGATTGCAATATATCCATATATATATATATGTATAAAATAATAAAGAAGGAAAGAGCCAGGCGGTGGTGGCACACGCCTTTAATCCCAGCACTTGGGAGGCAGAGGCAGGCGGATCTCTGGGAGTTCGAGGCCAGCCTGGTCTACAAGAGCTAGTTCCGGGACAGGCACCAAAGCTACAGAGAAACCCTGTCTTGAAAAACCAAAATAAATAAATAAATAAATAAATAAATAAATAAATAAGGAAAGAATTTGAATCATTTAGAATTATATCCAGTTTCAAGTTGCCCCGCCCACTCCCCTAGCAGCTGAGGCAAGTGGATCTTCCTTCTGCTTCCAACCTGTGAGCTCTTCCTTTCCATCTCTCTTCCAAAGAGGTAGCTGCTGCCATGGCTCCTCTCCTCTCCTCTCCCTCCTTTGTCTCCCTTATCTCCTCAACAGTAAACATATATGCATTTAAGTTACATATATGTGCGTGTGTGCATGTGTATGTGCACACATGCACACACACAGAGTGAACAGGAGTTGGGTGAAGTGGATGCTTTGGTGGGTCCTACCAAAGGCATGACACTGCACAAAACACACATGCAACAGAGCCAGCACCAGGGAACCAGGCAGGAAATACTTCAGTAAAATGGTGGGACTTGGTCACCTGACCTGGCCGTTAGTTACGATGGCAGTGAGGTCATCTGACCTCAGTCAATATGGTGGTGGGCATGTGCTGTATGGAAAACCGTGCTTTTTCTGCTGCCATGGCTCCTCTTCTTTCCTCCCCCTCCTCTGTCTCTCTTGTCCCCCTTCTCCCTCCCTCTCCCCTTTTCCCTTTCTTTCCTTAACCCACTAAATAAATATCCAACCTTACTCTGCCTGGCATGTGACGCTGTCTCTTACCTGCCATGTGGCTCCCTGCTTGGGACTGGCTGCCTTTGTGGCCCTCTGTGTTTTTTGGGGGGGGGGGTTCCTTTAAGAGATTTATTGATTTCTTCCAATTTTTGTCTTTTCCACCATTTTGGTTTTTTTAAATATTTATTTATTATATATACAATATTCTGTTTGTGTGTATGTCTGCAGGCCAGAAAAGGGCACCAGACCTCATTACAGATGGTTGTGAGCCTGCATGTGGTTGCTGGGAATTGAACTCAGGACCTTTGGAAGAGCAAGCGATGTTCTTGACCACTGAGTCATCTCTCCAGCCCTTTCTACCATATCTTTAAGGGATTTTTTTCATTTCCTCTTTAAAGGTCTCTATTATCCTCATAAAGTTACATTTAAAATCATGTTTTTTCTGCTTATTTTGCATTAGGATGATCAAGTCTTCCTGTTGTATGACCACTGGGTTCTGGTGTTACCATGTTGCTTTTTAGGTTGTTGGATGAACTCTTGCATTGGTACCTACCCATCTCTTCCTTCAGTTGGTGTCAGCAGCATTTTTGCCTCTTGGTCCAATCCCGCAGTTGCTGTCTGTGTCTTTGGGAACCGTTCTAAGTCTGCTCTGTACTGTTGCTGTCAGTGTCTCAGGGAGTCGCTGAGGTCCCTCTTGGCCTACTCTCTTGATCTCTCTTGGTCCACTCTGTACAGTCACAGCCTGTGCTTCAGAGTTCCTCTTATGTTGTGGGGGATAAGATGGTTTGGGGGCAGAGTGGACCTTGTAGCTTGCAGGATCCAATCAATGGGGTGGGGGTGTTGGAGCTGCCTACCTGCAGGAAGCTTGCCTGCTGGCTGGCTAGAGAAGCTGAGGCAGCTGGAGGAGGGGCTTGGGGTTTTGCCCCCAGTATGGAGAGCCTCGAGAGTGGAGTGTCCTGCTGAGTGGGTGATCCCTCACATCTTGGTCCTCTCTGTGTAGCTACAGCCTATGTTTCAGAGTTCTTCTGAGGTTGCAGGGAGTGGCATGGTGGTGGTGGTGGTGGTGATAGGGAATAGGAGGGTTTCGGAACAGAGTCTTAACCCCCTTTCTATAACTGTAACTCCTGCCAAGCTATTATCTGTTCCCTATACAGTCTTGTCACCTTAAGAATGCTAAATAAGTGAGACCTGTGGCGTATGCCTGGAATCTCAACATTTTGGAGGCAGAGGCAGGAGGACCAAGCATTCAAGATCATTTCTGGTTATGGAACAAACTTGTGGCCAGCCTGGGCTATAGAAGATCCTGCCTTTAAAGACCAGGAGAAGAAAAAAGGCCTGTGAACAGCTGGGCAATGGTGGCACATGCTTTTAATCTCAGCACTTGTGAAATAGAGGCAGGTGGATTTCTGTGAGTTCAAGGCCACCCTGGTCTACAAAGGGAGTTCCAGGACAGCCAGAGCCGTTAAACAGAAAAACCCTGTCTCAAAAAACAACAAACAACAAAAAGAAAAAGCCTGTTAAATAAGTGAAAACATACAGTATATAACTTAAAAATTGCCCCTGAAATACATCAGAGTTGTTCAAAGTGTTGATATATTGTTCTTTTTTTTTTATAAAATAAGTTTTTGTTCACTGAACTTTGGTTGATAATTAAGACACTCTCCTTTTCAGTGTCTGAGGAGACTGGCTTCCACTTACCAGATACCTTAATCACTTCCTCTGCAGTGGTTCTGTCTCACCTAGGGAAAGATAATTTACTAACAATAATCAAACCAAAGAAAGCCCGCCATGTGCTGCATAACAATGCTTCAGTCATAACACACACACACACACACACACACACACACACACACACACACACACACACACACAGAGTCTACAAAGGGCGCTACACCATGGCCAAGATGCACACAGGTTGCAACATCTAGGCCTGTGTAGGTGCATCCCATGGCATTTCTACAATCAGCAATGCATTTCTCTGTAGTATTCCTGCCAGGTGACACATGACAGCTGCATAACGAAATTTTATAAGAAAATTGAGAATAGGGCTGGAGAGATGGCTCAGTGGTTAAGAGTACTGGCTGCTCTTTCAGAGGTCCTGAGTTCAATTCCCAGCAACCACAAGGTGGCTCACAAACATCTGTAATGAGATCTGGTGCCCTCTTCTGGCATGCGGGCATACATGGAGGCAGAATGTTGTATACATAATAAATAAATAAAAATAAAATCTTTAAAAAAAAGAATACAAAAAGCCTTTGATTAAAAAAAAAAGAAAATTGAGAATACATGTGGGACGGTTCTAGAAAAGCTGCACAAAAAGGAACAGCACCTAATAGAACACTCCATAGAGTTGATCAGTATGGGTGCACTTACCGGAGTTTTCTAAATAACATGGGACTCACACTAAAATGTTAGCTTCCTTTCAGAAGCTTGAAAAGCCACAACTTTTATGGTACTTTTTTTTTTGTAGTACTAAGGCTCTGTCCCATAACCTGACACACATTAGAGGAATTCTTTACCCTTTAGCAACATCTCTTGCAAGAGTTTAAGGGGGAAAAAAAGGATATGGAGAAACACTTTGGTGAAGGCATAGTTTGCATTTTTCAAAGTGCTCATTGACATACTAGGGGTGATGGTAGTTTTTACCACTGTATTCTCTGAATTCAAGCTACACTAATAGATACCAAGCTGTTGCCTGAGATTCCTGGCCCACCCAGTCCCATAGCCTTTCAGTCCCAAAGAAACATACAGAGGTCTACATTAATCATAAACTAATGGCCTAGTAGCTCAGGTTTCTTATTAACTCTTACATCCTACATTAATCCATAATTCTCACCTGTGTCAGTCACATGGTTTGGTACCGTTTATCAGCAAGGTGTTTTCACCCTGCTTCCTCTGCGTCTGGATGATGACTGCAGACTGACCTTTCCTCTTCCCAGAATTCTCCTCTTCTGGTCTCCTTGCCTATACTTCCTCCCTGACCACTGGCCAGTGTTTTATTAAACCAATACAGACCATTGTCCCACAGCAATCCCCTCTTTTTTTCAAAACAAGAACTCTGAGAATTTCCTTTGTTTAGCTTTTTTCCTGACCATTATCCATAACGACTTGAGACTAACATTCTAAACAAAGACAAACACCCATAACCCATATTTTGGGAATATGGGCATAGTTTTCCAGGCTACTTCCTGCTGATTAAGGGTGCTCATAATCTTATGGGGACCTAAAGAAAATTTAGAATTATTGTCAAGTCCTGAATGGAATATTCTGAGAGACTTGATTATCTCACCTAGCAGTCTTGAGGCTGTTCTGAATGTAGAACTCAGGGGAAACTCCAACAGAGGTCCTCTGAAATGTTGGATCACCTGGATCATCTGCTCCTCTTGGAGATTTTTCAGGCGGTCTTCCTTGGGCAAACCTGATATTTTTTTTTAACCCAGAATGAATCCACAGCTTCTCATATCCTGTGGAAACAAAAGCAAAACCTCTTCTCCAAAGTAACATATCTTTTGACTTAAATTTTAAAGTCAAGGCATTTTCAAAATACATATGTTAGATTAATCCAGCAACATTTATAATCAAATATTTTTAAATAGCTGTTGTTCCTTCCACAGCCATCAAACAATTCAAAGACAATATAATAACATACAGTATCCAGATTCTCTGTGTATTTTCCATCTTTACATGGTTTTATTCTAAACTCTATTTCTTTTATTTTATTTTTAAATTTTGGTTTTTTGAGACAGGGTTTCTCTGTGTATCTTTCTCTGTCCTGGAACTCATTCTGTAGACCAGGCTGTCCTCGAACTCAGAGATCTGCCTGCCTCTGCCTCCCAAGTGCTGGGATTAAAGCTGTGTGCCATCACACCCAACTACTCTATTTTCTTTCTTTCTTTTTTTTTTTAGGACTTTATTCTTTTTCTTTTCTCTCCCAAGTCTACACATATTTTTAAACACACTCTAAACCATGTAGAGGTTTTTTTCATTTGACTGTATATTTACTGTATATCTCTCTTTTTCTGACCACATAAGTCTTTAATTTGCTAACTGATATGGCTAGGATTAAAGCTGTGGTTTTGATGGCCAGATCCACCCTATTCCTTAGCTTTCTGAGAGTCTAGCCTCATGGTGGAGGTATTGGCTGGAGACATGTTTACTGTCACAACTTGGTGGAGTTTTAAAGACCTGCCACCACTAAGAAGCATGCTATGACCTTTTCATGAACACCATTTGAGTGCTTTGTGGCAGAGCCCCTTAAAAGGGCTGCAAGGTTTTTGCAGCTAAACCTGAGTCAGGAAGACTCTCTTAGAAGAGATACACTTGCTTCTAGCAAATAGAGCCCACATGAGAAAATGTGCTACCAAGTAGCCATGCTTAACTCTGTTCTTTTGTTTCTAGAACTACTTTCCAAGCTGTCTCAGGTTTTATGTGGATGCACGTGTCCATGTTGGCACCATTTGTTGCCTGAGATTTCTGTCCCGCCCGGTCCAGCAGCCGTCCATTCTCAAAGAAACACACAAAGGTCTATGTTAATCATAAACTGGTTAGTCTGTTAGCTCAGGCTTCTTATTAACTCTTACATCCTACATTAATCCATAATTCTTGTCTGTGTCAGCCATGTGGCTTGTTATGTTTTTCAGTGAGGCATTCTAATCTTGCTTCCTCTGCATCTGGATAATGACTGCAGACTGACCTTTTCTCTTCCCAGAAGTCTCCTCTTCTGGTCGCCTGCCTATACTTCTTGCCTAGCCACGGGCCATTCAGTGTTTTATTAAGCCAATACAGACCATTGTCCCACAGCACCAGGAGACAATTTGTCCATTCAAACCAAGGTAAATACAGTACTAATGTGGCAATCAGAAAGTTTTAACTCCCAGAGTTATCTGGTTGTGGCTATTAATCACAGGGAATTAATTAGATATACACCTTAAGTAAATTTTGATCCATGTTATCATAAAAACTCCAACTCTGGTAAACACAGATCTGACCTCAGCTACCTTGGGAGGGGTCATGGCCTTCGGCTAGTATCTGGACATAAACTGTCGTACAGCCCCCTAAGAGATGGACCCTGTGATGTAGTTGAAAATCTGTCCTGTGATTTGTTTCTTTTTTTCTTCCCCACCTCCACCAAAAGCATGAAAGAAAGGAAACTTCCCTTTGAGGAATCCCTTCAGACCAGCAGCAAGTATGCTAATGCCTGTGGGCCAGAGGTAGCTTAGGGAGCTATGATTAACCCAGTTTTGGCTCCAGTGGAATACAGTGATTCTAGGTATCCAATTTTACTTACTTCTTTACTTTCTGAGAGCTTCGTCTCGTTTTCTTTTAAGACTGGGTGTTTCAGTTATTGTTCTATTGCTGTCATTTAAACATCATGACTAAGGCAACTTATAAAAGGAAGCATTTGTGGGCCTGCTTACAGTTTCAGAGGTGAGGAGCATGGCAGTAGGCAGGCAAAATGGCACTGGAGCAGTAGCTGAGGGCTCACATCTAATCCATAAGTGAAGGCAGAGAGAGACTGACTGGGCCAAGCATGGGCTTTTGAAACTTCAAAGCACACTCCCAGTAACACATTTCCTCCAACAAGATCACACCTCCTAACACTTCTCAAACAGTTCCACTAACTGAGGACCACACAGTCAAACACACAGACACACAGACACACAGACACACACACACACACACACTCATGCTCAATCAGTTCTGTTCCTCTAGAGAACTGACTAACACAGTCACCAAGCACAGGAGTGAGCAGCACAGTGCTGGTAGCCCAGGAACCGCAGACTCTGCTTCCACACACTTGGAAGATGTCACTGGGACAAATGTATGATGCCACTTGTGTTAAATGGAATTTTAAGTTTGTTAGAGGGGTCACAAGGCTGCTGAGCACCTGAAACAGCAGGTCCCCTTTGTTATTTATAAGGGAAGCTGCAGCTGTGGTGGCTTAAATGTGGCCCTCAGTCTTGGGCATCTGAATACTTGGGCCTCAGTTGGTAATGCAATTTGGGGAGGCTTAGGAGGTGTGGTCTTGTTGGAGGGGTGTCGCAAATTTAAAGATTTATGTCATTTCAAATTTGGTCTCTGCTTGCTGCTTGCAGTTTGGGATGTGAGTCCTTAGCTGTCAGTGTTGTATTCCAGTTATCATGATGGTCACCTGTTGTCACGGTGTCCTGTAAGCCCCAATAAACCCTTACCTTGGCCATGGTGTTTTATTACAGCAATAGAAAGGAAACGAATACAGGGAGATTTTGGCAGTGTCTGGATACCTACACAGGCAAGTCAGTTCCAGCAGCTTCAGGTTCAGGATGTCCTGTATTCACAAGCTCTGTCTCTGCTAGGGGTGGTGACAGTGGAAGGTGGTATTGGGCTCCTTTTCTCAGGTTAGTGTGAATAAGGGACTCTGGGTTGGTTGCAAAATAGGCCTAGTTTCAACAACAGCAGAATTTACTCAGTCAGCTTCAATGACACGTCATGTGATTCCTATCCTGTAACGGGTCTTTCCTTATATCGCTAGCTCTCTAATAATGACATGGAGACTTTTTTATTAATTATGAAAGCTTGGTCTTAGCTTAGGTTTGTTTCCAACTAGCTCTTAAAACTTAAATTAGCCAATTTATATTAATCTATGTTCTGCCATGTGGCTGGTTACCTCTCAGTAAGTAGGACATAGCATATGTCCTACTTCCTCCACATCTAGCTGGTGAATCTCCTACACTTCCAATTCTTTCCCAGAGTTCCTATCTCTCCCCAGAAGTCCCATCTGTCCTCTCCTGTGTAAATATTGGGTGTTCATCTCTTTATTAAACCAATCAGAAGGTACCTTAGGCAGGTGAGGAAAGACAGAC
>NC_022020.1:4432860-4435453 GCF_000317375.1 Microtus ochrogaster
TCCCAGCCTTCTGTTCTGTTTACTCCTCCCACCTATGTTTTAACCTATCAGGGCCAGCCAAGCAGTTTCTTTATTTTTTAACCAATGAAATCAACAGATTGATATATGACACTCCCACATCATTTATCTTACCTGTGTAAGTTTTGGACGGCGCCAAATATTTCCTAAAAAATGGATGTACGATAAACTTATGTGTAAAACAATTGTATTATATACACGACATACCTGTGTATGTTATACATATGACAGACCTGTGTCTGATACAGTGGGTTTCATGAGTCACATCAATTTTGGAAAATACCAATATAAACATCTCAGGATGTGATCTAGGTTGAGAAAGATCATGAAAACTTTTCTAAAGATTAAAAAATCTTTTTATAATGTCTATTTTATGGGGTAACTGAAGAGTCCAAGAATAAGAAAATAAAATATAGATTCCAGAAATAAGAATGTAGAAATAAAGAATTATAAAGTTATAAGTCTAGGGGAATGAGAACAGATTGTCAGCAGCTTTCTCAGCAGATCAGAGATCAAGTATTCACAGCGAGCTATTTTCTCAGACACTTAAGAAGCCTCCATCAGCCTAGGTCATTTCATTTTACAACTGGCTGTACTATTTACAAGGCTGGAGCTTCTCTCTGAAAACTGAGAGTAGTGTCCTGGCCATCCTTGATGAACGACAGATATGAACTGAGTTAACCTCTAGGAGACAGAGATACGTGACCTCTGGGTTAGGCACTGTCTCTGTTATGGGAAACTGGCACCCTTAAAGGGGAGGCATGGATCTCCAGTATACACGTCTGGAGGTACCAGAAGACATGGTGGACAAGGTAGAAACACAGGTTTGACTAATGAGCCCTGGTAATGGAGGTTGTAAAGCATGGCAGTCTGTATCTGAGTTTTACCTTGAGATAGTGTGAAAAGCTTTCTGCTATCTTCTAAGTTCCCAGCCTAAGAACCAATTATTCTGATTTATCAACCCTCTGGTATTATTAGCAGTCCCTTTTTTGACTAATTGCTAAAGGCACCTGTTTTCTCGCAATTAGTGACTTTCGCTGTAATCTACTCTGAAACATATTTCATGATAGCTGCCTAGTTACCCATTGACGTTAGACCTCACTACTCTCCTTAGGCTCTACATTGATTGACCCATGGGTTGGGGGCAAGATCATAAAAATTCCTTTGTTCAGACCTAATGCTTGGTGCCCCTACTATAAAAAGTGGGTTCAGAAACTCTTTTGCCACAGCCTAACAAAGACCATCTCTGGCTGTGGTTTCAGCTAGCTGATAAGCTTCTGTGCCCCTCGGTGGTTTTTTGTTTTTTATTTTTAAGTTTGCTTCTGGTTTTCCAGGAATCTGGTTTCTGGAATAAAGTTTGCTTCTGGTTTATTAGACTTGATGGTGCTCTCATCTTTGCGTGACCCCCCTGGACTCAACAGTATCAGAACAATGTGGCTATATTACATTTCTTTAGGGACTTTTGAGGCCACCCTGGGCCTCATCAGATGCTGTTGTAAACAGCCGCTCTCCTCCAAATTGAACTGCTAGCTTACATTACCTCTTAAACGCCTTCCCAGTTTAAGAAAGTGCAGCTATTCATTTAAGGTAAAGTGAAATTCTTGGTTTTATCTGCTTGTTTTTTTAGATATAGTCTCAGTAAGTAGCCTAGCCTGGCCAATGATTTACCATCTGTTGCCTACAGTCTCCCAAATGCTGAGTTACAGGTGTGGGAAATGAAATTGGAAAATAAAGTGCCATTAAAATTTTCTGTAATTTCCTGGGCGTGGTGGTGCAATTTGAGAGTGAAGGCAGCGAGTCTCCAGGCCAGACTGGACTACACAGAGAATTCTCTTTCAAACGAAATCCTCAAAGGTAGGGCACTAAAAGTCCAGAGGCTGGGGTGTAATTGTAATTCAGCAGGAGAACATGTACGTGCTTAGTATGAGAAAGAGCCTATGTTCAATCCGTATAACCCCTTCCAAAAGCCAATTTAAATTATCTCATAATAAATGCAATCGTATGAAGAGTGGACTCTGCAGGAAGGCAAGCACAACATTCCAAAAGCTTAAAAACACACCACAGTCACGGACTCTGCTTTGTACAGGGACTATTCACCACTTTTAATCTATGCTGTCATGAGCCCTACTCTTGCTCCCTTTAAAAAGGAAGCCCCAAACAGTATGCAATCCTCAATTCACACCCAGTGCACCTGAGAACACCAGCACTCACCTGAGCGGAGCCGCAGCCGCCGCGCAGACGCGCAGACTTTGCGCAGCCGCCCCACACTGCCCTCAACCCCACTTCCAGGCCTTCGTCCACGCAGCCAATGGGAAGCGGGGCGTTCGGCCTCCCTGGTCCCGGTCGCGCGCATGCGCACTCCCTCTGCGCCCCGGGGACGCTTAGGGATCCGTTTCCTCCTCTTTCTTTCCTGGAACGCGCGATCGCCCCAAGCCCTCCCGCCTCGTCCCGGCCGAGGAGCTCCGCGCAGTCCCTCACGAGGCTCCGCTCGGGCCCGGGACGCGGCGGCACCCGGATGTGGAGCCGCTCTCGCCCGGCGGGGACTCGGTGGCGGGGCGGAGCACGGCGGCGTGCG
>NC_022020.1:4435948-4490144 GCF_000317375.1 Microtus ochrogaster
CCCAGAGTGCGGCCCGGGCCCGGCACCCTCACGGCTCCCCCGCCGGCGGCGGCGCCCACAGCCCGGGCCCCGATGAGTAACTCCCGCAACAACCGGGTGATGGTGGAGGGGGTCGGCGCCCGCGTAGTGCGCGGCCCAGACTGGAAGTGGGGCAAGCAGGACGGTGGCGAGGGCCATGTGGGCACTGTGCGGAGCTTCGAGAGCCCGGAGGAGGTCGTGGTGGTGTGGGACAACGGCACGGCCGCCAACTACCGCTGCTCCGGGGCCTACGACCTGCGCATCCTGGACAGCGCGCCGACCGGTAAGCCGGGTCACCGGGCCGGGGCAACGCGCGTGGGAGCAAGGGGCGAGGCCAGCCGCAGGACGCCTGCCCTGCAGTGCCGGGCCACGGGGAGTTTGAGGTTCCAAACCCGGTAGACAAAAACTAGTTTCCTAGGAAGGACCATCAAGTTTCCTAGATGAAAAGCATCGCAGACAACAGATTTCCTTCGCTTTGGGGCAGGGGGCCCGAGAGCCTGTCTAATAAGCATTGACATCAATCAGTCATCGAGTGATAACTGTCTGATGGGAAGCTTGCCTTGCCATATGGTGTGGAGTTGCCAGGGGCCCGTCCCTTGGTGCCTTCTCTTTGTTGAACTATCTTTTTTCCTTCCCACCTGTGACACAGAATGAGAATGACTTATGAGTTCAGTTGATAAATTACATTTGGGACTGTGAAAAATGCATTTTCGCCCAAATTGTTTAATTATATATGTTTGTAGCAATAGAGCTGTTGATTTCGTGGTATGTGTGTATGTGTGTGTCTGTGTTGCGAGACTTTTTCCAGAGGGAAGACAGCTAACGCCATTCTTTTTCTTAGATTAGAATCCTGTCTTAGTAACATGATGTTGAAATTCTATACGTTTAACCTGAGAGTTAGTGATCTTAATGGTTTACTCTATTATAGGGGTCTATTAGTAATTTACACTGTAATTGTTTATGTGACAAACAGAAGAGTTGCTCTCACAAAATACGATTTATTTTAATCCATTTTCACTTAGATCTATCCTTGTTTTGTTTTTGTTTTTTGTTTTCTTTTGAGATAAGGTTTCTCTGTGTAACCATGGCTGTCCTGGATCTAGCTCTGTAGACCAGGCTTGTCTCAAACTCAGAGTTCTGCCTGCCTCTGTCTTCCTAAAATCATGTGCTCCCACTGCGTAGCATGGATATGTTCTTGATAATGTAGTCATTTAGAAAGTTAAAATTGAAATTGTATTATGCTTCAGAATTCTTAAATAAGATACTACTAAAACAGCAAGTTTGGCAGAGGCAAATCTTGAAGTGGATGAGTAGTTGCTGCTACCAGCAGAAAGGAGTTAGCATGAGCCAACTCAGTCTTGAACAAGCACCTTATAAACTTTGTTAAACTTTTAAAGAGATGCTCTCATGCAGTCCACTGTCTTGGACTTAGTGTATTGATGAGGCTGACTCTGCATTTTCGATCCTCCTGCCTCAGCCTCCCCAAGTGCTGGGATTTCAGGCATGTGTCACCATACCCAGCTGAAAATAGTGTTTTGTTTTGGCTAGTTTTTTTTTGTTTGTTTGTTTTTGCACTGAAAAGGGCATATGTGCCTAACTCAAGAGTAGCCATTGTTACCTGTTGTATATTTTTGCAGTTGCAAACACAGATGTGAATATACTGAAAATACAAATCTCTTTCTCCCCTTAAATAATATAATAATAAACTATATTTAGTTGATGTGGGATTCCCCTCTGCATGCTATGAATACCATTGGTTAATAAAGAAGCTGCTTTGGACCTGTTGCAGTGCAGAATAGGGCAAGGTGGAAATTCCAAGCAGATAGAGGAGGAGAGAGTAGGTGGAGTTGAAGAGAAGCCAAGTAGGTAAATAGATGCCGAACTCTAATAGAAATGGGTTAATTTAAGATCTAAGAGCTTGCTAGAAGTCCTGAGTTCAATTCCCAGCAACCACATGGTGGCTCACAACCATCTGTAATGAGGTCTGGTGCCCTCTTCTGGCCTGTAGGCATACAGACAGAACATTGTATACTAAATAAATAAATAAATAAATATTAAAAAAAAAGAGCTTGCTAGAAATATGCATAAGCTAATAGACCAAGCAGTGTTTTAATTAATAGAGTTTCTGTGCTTATTTCAGGTCTGGACAGCTGGGAAATGAACTAGCAGCCTCCGCCAACATTTAGTTTTTTGCACTTTTCCTGTGTGTGCACAAGGGGTGGATTTTGTCTGGGTGTACAAGTGTGTGGAGGTCAGATGTCGTTGTCTCTTCCTTAGACATTTCATTGCTTTTTGAGACAGGGTTGATCACTGAATGTGGAACTCACTGATTGGTTAGTCACATTGAGCTGCTAGCCCTAGGGGTCTTCTTGTTACTGTCTCTGTATAGCCCTGACTGCCCTGGAACTCTGTCTGTAGACCAGCCTGGCCTTAAATTCACAGAGATCGTCCTGTGTCTGCCGTCCGAGCAGTGTAGTTAAAGTTGTGAAGCATTGCTGTCAGGCAAAGAATTCAATGGTTTTTCTGAGGCAGGGTTTCTCTGTGTAACCCTGACTGTCCTGGAACTTATTCTGTAGACTGGGCTGGCCTTGAACTCAGAGATCTGTCTCCTTTTACCTCTGAAGTACTGTTACTAAAGGTGCATGCCACTACATCTCAGCAACATAATATAATTAAAAAATAATTCTTTTGAGGAAGGCCTTATTCTTTTTTGTTGCTGTTTTTTTTTTTGATATTTATTGAGGTCTACATTTTTCTCTGCTCCCCTCCCTGCCGCTCCCCTTTCCATCTTAACCCTCCCCCAAGGTACCCATGCTCCCAGTTTACTCAGGAGATCTTGTCTTTTTCTACTTTCTACTTCCTATGTAGATTAGATATATGTAAGTCTTTCTTAGTGTCCTCATTGTTGTCTAAGTTCTCTGGGATTGTGACTCATGGGCTGGTTTTCTTTGCTTTATGTTTAAAAACCATGTATGAGTGAGTACATGTGATAATTGTCTTTCTATGTCTGGGTTACCTCACTCAAAATAATGTTTTCTATCTCCATCCCTTTTCCTACAAAATTCAAGCTTTTGTTATTTTTTTCTAATATGTAGTACTCCATTGTGTAAATCCATTCTTTCCATATCCATTCTTCAATCATGGGGCATTTAGGTTGTTTCCAGGTTCTGTCTATGACAAACAAAGCTGCTCTGAAAATAGTTGAGCACATGTCCTTGTGGCACGATTGAGCATACTTTGGGTATATACTTTCTGTTCTCTAAGGTTCAGTGTGGCTGGCTTTATGTTGAGGTCTTTGATCCATTTGGACTTGAGTTTTGTGCATGGTGATAGATATGGGTCTATTTTCATTCTTCTACATGTTGATATCCTGTTATGCCCTCACCATTTGTTAAATATGCTTTCTTTTTTCCATTTGATATTTTTTACTTCTTTGTCAAAAATCAGTTTTGTAGGTGTGTGGATTGATATCTGGGTCTTCTATTTGGTTCCATTGGTCCTCCTGTCTGTTCTTATGCCAATACCAGGCTGTTTTCAGTACTGCAGCTCTGTAGTAGAATTGAAGTCAGGGATTGTGATGCCTCCAGAAGTTCTTTTATTGCACAGGATTGTTTTGGCTATCCTGGGTTTTTTGCTTTTCCGTATGAAGTTGAGTGCCGTTCATTGGAGGTCTTTGAATAATTTTGCTGGGCATTGCATTGAATCTGTAGATGGCTTTTGCTAAAATAGACATTTTTACTATGTTAATTCTGCCTGCCCAAGAGCATGGGAGATCTTTCCAGTTTCTGGTGTCTTCTTTAATTTATTTCTTCAAAGATTTAAAGTTTTTGTCATATAAGTCTTCCACTTGTTTGGTTAGGGTTACTCCGAGATATTTTATGCTATTTCTGGCTATTGTGAAGGGTGTTGATTCTCTGATTTCTTCCCCAGCCCTTTTTATCATCTGTGTACAGGAGGGCTACTGATTTTTTTTTTTTTTTGAGTTAATCTTGTATCCTGATACATTGCTGAAAGTGTTTATGAGTTGTAGAAGTTCCTTGGTAGAATTTTTGGGATCGTTTATGTAAACTATCAAATCATCAGCAAACAGTGAGAGTTTGACTTCTTTTCCAATTTGTATCTTCTTGATCTTTTTTTTTTTGTGTCTTATTGCTCTAGCTAGGACCTCAAGATCTATATTGAATAGATATGGAGAGAGTGGACAACCTTGTCTTGTTCCTGATTTCAGTGTTATCACTGGGAGTTTCTCTCCATTTAGTTTGATGTTGGCTATTGGCTTACTGTATATTGCGTTGATTGTGTTTAGGTGTGTTCCTTGTAACCCTGCTCTTTCCAAGACCTTTATCATGAAGGGATGTTGTATTTTGTCAAAAGCGTTTTCAGCATCTATTGAGAAAATCATGGTGGTTTTTATATTTCAGTTTGTTTATATGGTTGATTACGTTGCCAGATTTTCGTATGTTGGACCATCCCTGCATCTCTGGGATGAAGCCAACTTGATCATAGTGGATGATTGTTCTGATGGATTCGATTTGCCAGTATTTTATAGTATTTTTGCATCAGTGTTCATGAGTGATATTGATTTGTAATTCTCTTTCTTAGTAATGTCTTTGTGTGGTTTGTGTATCAGGGTAATTGTAGCCTCATAAAACGAGTTTGGCAATGTTCCTTCTGTTTCTATTGTGTGGAATAATTTGAGGAGTATTGGTATTTTTTTTTTTTTTTTTTTTGAAAGTCTAGTAGAATTCTGAGCTGAAACCATCTGGTGCTAGGCTTTTTTTTGGATGGGAGACATTTGATGACTGTTTCTATTTCTTCAGCAGTTATAGGTCTATTTAATTTGCTTATCTGGTCTTGATTTAATTTTGGTAAGTGATACTTATCCAGAAAGTTGTCCATTTCCTTCAAGTTTTCCAATTCTGTGGAGTACAGGTTTTCGAAATATGGCCTGACGATTTCTGTATTTCCTCCGTGTCTGTTGTTGTATCCCTCTTTTCATTTCTGATTTTGTTAATGTAGATATTCTCTCTCTGCCTTTTGGTTAGTTTGGATAAAGGTTTGTCTATTTTGTTGATTTTCTCAAAGAACCGCTCTTTGTCTCTTTGATTCTTTGTATTGTTTTCTTTGTTGATTTCAACTCTCACTTTATTTCCTACCATCTAGTTCTCTTAGGTGAGTTTGCTTCTTTTTGTTCTAAAGTTTTCAAATGTTCTGTTAATTCACTAGTGTGGGATTTTTTCCAGCTTCTTTATGTGTAGTCATTTAGTGCTATGAACTTGCCTCTTAACACTGCTTTCATTGTTTCCCATAAATTTGGGTATGTTGTGTGGTCTTTTTCATTGAATTTTAGGAAGTCTTTAATTTCTCCCTTTATTTCTTCCTTGACCCTCTGATGAATCAGGTGAGCATTGTTTAATTTCCATGTGTTTGTGGGTTTTCTGGAATTAGTATTTCTGTTGACTTCTAGTTTTATACCATGGTGATCTGATAAGGTACATTGGGTTATTCCAATTTTTTTTTGTATTTGTTGAGGTTTGTTTTGTTACCGAGTATGTGGTCAACTTTTGAAAAGGTTCTATGAGGTGCTGAGAAGAAGGTATATTCTTTTCTGTTTGGATGGAATATTTTATAGATGTTAAGTCCATTTGAGTCGTAACATCTTAGTTCTCTTATATCTCTGGTCATTTTTTTTTTTTTTCTGATTAACCTGTCCAGTGGTGAGACGGGAGTGTTTAAGTCTCCTAGTATTAGTGTGTAGGGTTTAATGTATGATTTAAGCTTTAGAAGTGTTTCTTTAACATATGAAAATGCCCTTGTATTTGGGGCATAGATGTTCAGTATTAAGAATTTCTCTCGATGGGTTCTTCCTGTGACTAATATGAAATGTCCTTCTTTGTCTCTTTTGACTGATTTTAGTTTGAAGTCTATTTTGTTAGATATCAAGATAGCTACACCAGCTTGTTTCTTAGGTCCATTTGATTGTATATTTTTTCCAAACCCTTTACTCTGAAGCAATGTCTGTCTTTGAGGTTGAGATGTGATGTGGGAGTGATTTCTTATTAATAAAGAAACTGCCTAGGCCCATTTCATAGGCCAACCCTTAGGTAGGCGGAGAAAACAGAACAGGATGCTGGGAGAAAGAAGCTGAGTCAGTGAGTCGCCATGATTGTCCCACTCCAGACAGACGCAGGTTAAGATCTTTCCTGGTAAGCCAGCTCGTGAGCTACATGGATATTAGAAATGGGCTAGTCCAGGTGTGAGAGTTAGCCGAGAAAAGGCTAGATGTAATGGGCCAAACGGTGTTTAAAAGAATACAGTTTCCGTGTAATTATTTCGGGTATAAAGCTAGCCGTGCAGGCGGCCGGGTGCTGGGGACGCAGCCCCGCTGCTCTTATTTCAACAGAGATGCATTTCTTGTATGCAGAAGAAGGATGGATTCTGTTTTCATATTCAATCTGTTAGCCTGTGACTTTTATGGGTGAGTTGAGTCCATTTACATTTAGGGATATTAATGACCAGTGATTGCTATCTCCTGTTAATTTAGTTTTCATCGTTGGTGATGTTAATTTGTGCATTCTTTTCTTCTTTGTGATTTGCTGTTAGGAGATCATCAATTGTGTGTGTTTTTGTTGGTGTAGCTATCTATCTTCCTTGGGTTGGAGTTTTCCTTCTAGTATTTTGCGTAGGGCTGGGTGTGTGGTTAGGTATTGGTGAGATCTAGATTTGTCATGGAATATCTTGGTTTGTCCTCCTATGGTGATTGACAATTTTGCTGGGTATAGTAGTCTGGGCTGACATCAGTGGTCTCTTAATATCTGCATAATACTTGACCATGAGCTTCTGGTTTTCATTGTCTCCAATGAGGAGTCAGGTGTAATTCTGAAGGTCTACCTTTATATGTTACTTGGCCTTTTTCCTTTGCAGCTCTTAATATTCTTTCTTTACTCTGTATATTTGGTGTTTTGATTATTATGTGGCAATGGGACTTTTTTTTGGATCCAGTCTATTTGGTGTTCTGTAAGCTTCTTATATCTTCATAGGCATATCTTTAGGTAGGGAAAGTTTTCTTCTATGATTTTGTTAAATAAATTTTTTGTGCCTTTGAGTTGAACTTCTATACCTGTTATTCTAAGATTTGGCCTTTTAATGGTATCCCATATTTTCTGGATATTTTGGGTTAAGCTTTTGTTAGATTTAATGTTTTCTTTAACTGATGAGTCTGTTTCCTCTATTGTATCTTCAGTGTTTGTGTTTCTCTCTTCCATCTCTTGTATCCTGCCGTTCATGCTTGCATTTGTGGTTCCTGATCTTTTTCTTGTGATTTCTGTTTATAATTCTTTTGGCTTGCTTTTTCTTTATTGCTTCTATTTCCGCTTTCAAGTTCTAAATAATTTCTTTTATATGTTTGATTTCTTTTTCTTGGTTTTCTTTAAAGTGATTTGCTGATATCTTCCAGTTTTTTATTTGTCTTTTCCTCAGTTTCTTTAAGGGAATTTCTCATTTCATCTTTAAGCATTTCAAACATTCACTTGAAGTTATTTTCTTAGGTCATTTTCTTCTGATTCATCCATATTTGGTTGTTCAGGTCTTGCTGTTGTAGGGTCTTTAGGTTTTACTGGTGTTATGCTACTCTTTGCAGTGTAGCATGTGTTCTTACCTTTTCTATTCATCTTTTCCTCTAATAGATGTGGTTTGGGGCTGTCTGAGATTCTTTTGAATAATCTTCTAGGTGCCAGTGAATCCAAAGCTCAGATGGTTGATCCTCGTGGTACAGTCAGTGTCACAGTTCTAGTTACCCCATAGGTTACTCAGTGTTCCTGGAGATAACTCACTGCTCCTGTGCCTTGCTCTGCTCACTTGCAGTTTGCTGTCTCAGGTCTATTTTGGCCCAGGTGGCCGGCTTTGCCCTGTTTCTGTAAATCCTGGTCTGGATCCCCTCCTGCAGAAGTCCCTGGCTTGGAGTTGAACCTCGAGGAAGGCCTTATTCTGACTTAGGGTTTAAAGGTACAGTCCATCATGGTAGCAGAAGTGTGACATGTTTGGTCACGTGATATTTGCATTCAGGAAGCATATAAAATTAAAACTTTTTTTCTCTTTCTCTCTCTCTGTGTGTTGTTTGTTTGTTGTCCCTCCCCTTCCCCCGAGACAGGAGATTCTGTGTGAAACAGCCCTGACTGTCCTAAAATTCACTCTGTAGACCAGGTTGGCTTTGAATTCACAGAGATCTGCTTGCCTCTGCCTCCCAAGTGCTGGGATCAGAGGAATGCACCACTAGCACCTGGGTGAAAACATCTTTTCATACGATATATTTTGATATCATGTTTCTCCCCTTCCCAAACTCCTAGTAGAATCTTCCCACCTTCCTCCCCACCCAACTTTGTTTTCTTTCTCTTTTTCCAAACAAAACCAGAAAAAAAAAACCATTCAAAAACACAAAAACAAAAATTGAAACAAACAGCACCAGGAAGACACTCAGAGGAGGCTATGGTGCAATTCTCTTTGGTTGTCTTGAATTCAGGTTCATTTGATACTGGCAGCCTCTGCCATGCTGTCAGTGAGATCAATGTTGTATACCAGAGGTGCCCCAGAGGTGAGGTGCCACATCTGCCTTTGACCCTCTGAGTCTGTCTTTTAGAACATTGGTGATTTCATCTGTAATGCCTTGATTGGGGGTGCAGGGTCTTCGAGGTGGTTAGAGGAGGACCAATTGAGAGAGTGGCAAGAGGGTCATTAGGGGAAGGAGGGTGAGATCCACTGAGAGGGTGGAGGGTGGTGAAGGGGTAAGTGTGAGCAAGAAGAAAACACCACTGTCTACCCTTGAAGCCTTGTTCTTCCAAGCAGAAAACTAAAACCACACACTTACCTACCTCTGAAACCCTGTTCTTTTTATTTTTTAAATTTATTTATTTGTGTATATGAATGACCTGTCTTCACGCACACCAGAAGAGGGCGCCAGATCTCATTACAGATGATTGTGAGCCATCATGTGGTTTCTGGGAATTGAACTCAGCACCTCCGGAAGAGCTGCCAGTGTTCTTAATCTCTGATCCATCTCTCCACCCTCCCCCCCAGTTCTATAGCAGAAAGTGTCACATTATTTTATCTACTCAAATGTTAGATAGTATGCTATGTTCTTTTGTTTTATGAAGAAAACTATTCCTTTAATATTTATATTTTTAATGTGTGGTGAGGGACAGTAAAGATTATTATGGGATGTGGGTGGAACTTGAAGTTAAAGGAGTTGGCTATTTTTTTCTATCCCATCTGCCTGTTAACTAAAGACTGTGTGTGTGTGTGTGTGTGTATTTATGCTTGTGTGCACAGTGTGTGTGTATTTATGCCACAGTGTGTGTGTGTGCACAGTGTGTGTGTGTATTTATGCTTGTGTGCACTGTGTGTATGTATGTATTTATGCTGTGTGCACAGTGTGTGTATTTATGCTTGTGTGCACAGTGTGTGTGTGTATTTATGCTTGTGTGCACAGTGTGTGTGTATGTGTGTGTGTATTTATGCTTGTGTGCACAGTGTGGCAAAGAGGACAAGCTTTTCATGTACCTTAAAAAAAAAAAACAGGGTTTTTGTACTGGCTTGGAGCTTGTGAAGTAGGCCAAGGTGGCCAGCCAGGCTCTATTGGGATCTTCTTGTCCCTGTGTCTCTAACTCTAGGCTTACAAATGTACAGTACTCTGCTTGTTTTAATATTGTTGTTAAAGTGAATTCTGGGGATCAAATTCAGGTTCTTAAACATTTTGCTGACTGAGCTATGTTAGTTATTAATCATTTCTTTCTTTTTTAAAAAAAATCATTTGTTCATTCATTCATTTTCCTGTCTGTCTGTTCTGTCTACCTAAATATCTGTTGATCTATCTACTGTTTATCTATATTTATTTTGTATTCAGTGTTCTGCCTGCAAGTCAGAAGAGGGCACCAGATCTCATCACAGATGGTTGTGAGCCACCATGTGGTTTCTGGGAATTGAACTCAGGACCTCTGGAAGAACATGTTGCCAGTGCTCTTAACGTTTGAGCCATCTCTCCAGTCCCTTATTAGTTGTTTCTTAAAAATGATTTGACAGATATGTTTTTTGAATTTTAAACAACTTAATTAAAATCATCTGAATCTAAAATAAAGTAGAATTATTTTAGGGTGTAGGTATCAAAGTGTGTGCGTAATATGCTTCATTTCAGCACTGCAAACTATGTATGGGCTGATTGTGGAGGCTTGTGTCTAATGAGGTGGGAGAATTGTAAGCTTGAGGCCCTCTTGGACTACATAGTTCCAGGATAGCTTGAGCTACATGTGAAATCCTGTCCCCCCGTTTTCACATTGATCCATCTTGTTTCTTACGATGGGACAGCATTTTTTTATTTATTGACAGACATCACCTATATCTAGAAGGGTAACAAATAATGACATTGAGACTTATTTATTAATTATGAAAGCTCGACCTTAGCTTAGGTTTGTTCCTAACTAGTTCTTATAACTTAACACATATTTTTACATCTATACTTAGTTGTGGGGTTCAGTACCTCAAATATGTGTACTGCCTGTTGTGCTTGCTTTGTGCTTGCCAGTGACTCTCTGTCTTTCTTCTTCCCAGAGTCCTCTGTTTCTGGAAGTCCCCTGTTTCCTCTCCTGCCTAGCTATTGACCATTCAGCTCTTTATTAAATCAATTAGAAGACACCTTGGCAAAGACACATCTTCATGGTGTAAACTAATATTGTGCAACACCATAAAATTCTTTTCCTTTTTTTTCTGTAGTTTTTTCAAGACAGTGTTTTCTTGTAGCTATGGAGCCAATTCTGGAACTTGCTCTGTAGACCAGGCTGGCCATGAACTCACAGAGATCCACCTGCCTCTGCCTCTCAAGTTCTGGAATTAAAGGCATGTGCCACCACTGCCCAGCTAGTGACAAAATTATTTTAATTGCTACTGCATAACTATAATTTTGCAACTGTTATGAATAATAATGTAAATATCTGTGGTTTCGGATGGTCTTAGGTGAGCTCTGTGAAAGGGTCATTTGATAACCCCCAAAAGAGTCTAAACCCACAGGTTCTCAAACCGCTGTCCTAGAGCACCATGTCTTTACCCATGTTCTTAAATATGTCCCCACAATACTGTCATGTGCAGAAGTAGGGTTACAGTGATTGGATTATGCCTTAGGTGAACTAGGAACACCAACAGTTTTACCAGCTTGCTCTATATATTTTATTTTTAAAATAAACAGGTTTTGTGAAATAGTCAAGTTCTCATATTACCTTTAAAACTTTTTTTCTTCTGAGAAATGAGTTCTGGTTTTTAACTAGTTAGTATATAAATGAACTTGTGGGATATAGCCAGATAAGGTGGAGTTTAAGTAAGTGGAGAAGATAGTGTCATAAGTAACTGTATATAGCAAAGTTTAGATGTTCATACTTCCTATCATCACCATTTTAAAAGTGTCTTTGTTTAGAATTATTTATTTTAGAATTAATTTGTTTAGAATTATTTATATTCTTAGAACACACTTGGGATATGAGTATTTGGTTACTTTCCAGGGCTGAATGTAGTTTTATTTTTTTATGTTTACATGTTTATTTTGTTTGTGTGCCATGTATATGCCGCAGCACACATGTGGACATAGAGGGCAGCTTGCACAGCACACAGGTGGCATAGAGGGCAGCTTGCAGAACTTGCTTCACTCCTACACCAAGCTGAAGCCATCATACTTGGTAGTAAGCACATTTATTTCACTCTTTGAGTCATCTCACCAGTACCCCAGGGCTAACTTGTTGCTAATTTTATTTTTTTAAAAAGAAGTGGAAAGGTTTGGAGAGAGGGCTCAGCTGTTAAGAGCACTGGCTGCTCTTGCAGAGCCCTCCCCCCCTTTCAATTCCTAGCAAGCATTGGCAGTTCACACCTGTAACAGGAGCTCCAGGGGTTCTGACACTTTCACATAGATACACATGCAGGCAAAACAACTATGCACTAAAATAATAATAATAAAAAAAACCCCAAGAAATGGAGTGGAAACTTTGATTTAGAAGAAATCATTTGATCTCTGGGATTTTTCAGGGCTAGAGATAGGAAGTAATTAGAGATTGGAACTGTACTATTTTACATTATGGTGCTGTGGGCTTTCCTCTCCCACTCTCTTTGGGGAGCAGTGGAAAATGCAGAAGCCTGGGAGTCAGGATGAAAGTTGTTGCTGTTTCTGATTTCACGAAGTGGTCTGTTTAGCTAGAGTGAGTTAACATTCAGGGAGCTCCAGCCTGTTAGATTGGTAAGGGCTTCTTACTTCTAAGAATGTAGACTTCATTTGTTGATGACAAACCAGGCCATCTGAAATGAATTAAACAGACCGAGAGTTCAAAAATTATGGATATTAAGATCCAATCTGTTACCTCCTTGGCCTTAAATATTTTTTTTTACCTGCATAATAAAATTGGACTACTTCAGGTGTACAAGTGTTCTATGAGTTTTAACTTTTTAGTGCAGTTATTTTAGTGGCCCCCACTCCCAATCTCTCATGCAGCCTTCTAGCATGATATGTAGACTGTGCGGGCTTTGAATTTGCAGCATTCCCCTGCCTCTACTTCCCTGGTGTTGGGATTACAGATGTGTGCCACTGTGTCAGGCTTAAACCGACATTTTTGTTTGCTTTTTGAGACAGGGTTTCTCTGTGTGGCTTTGGTTGTCCTTGGACTCACTCTGTAGACCAGGTTGGCCTTGAACTCACAGAGATGTGCCTGCCTCTTCCTCCTAAGTGGTGGGATTAAAAGTGTGCACCACTGAGCCTGGCAATCTTTTTTTTTTTAAGATTTATTTATTTATTATATATACAATATTCTGTCTGCATGTATGCCTGCAGGCCAGAAGACGGCACCAGATCTCATTACAGATGGTTGTGAGCCACCATGTGGTTGCTGGGAATTGAACTCAGGACCTCTGGAAGAGCAGTCAGTGCTCTTAACCTCTGAGCCATCTCTCCAGCCCCCCAGCAATCTTTTAAATATTTAAAGTTATTTCCTTTGGGATTTATTTTACTGTTGCAATTTAATAGCTTACATCTTGAGTTCAGTAGATCAAATGGGAAACATAACCTAGATACAGCATCATTCTTAAAATAAGTCAGTACCATGTGGGCAAATGGCAACTTTTAGAATACAGCTTGTCAAGAGGTAATCCTTGTAACCAGTCACATCTGGATTTGGTGTTGAGCATATCACTCTAGGCAGATTTCTTCTGTGAGCCTCAATTTCTTCATCTGTAAAAATGGGATAATACCTATTTTAGGATTGTTGGGAAAGTTAAGGAAATATTTGTAGAACACCAGGCTTGGTAAAATAGTGGCTCTTCTTAACAACTGATATTTTAACTAATTTAGCACTTCTCAAGAGTGAGAAGAAATGTAGAAAATACAGTTGGTAGGTCATAAAGTCCTTGCTCTCAGTTGCTGTGGGATAATGCTCTTATACCCTGTAAAAATTTCTCATTTGTATTGGTTTAATAAAATGCTTATTGGCCAGTAGCCATGCAGGAAGTATAGGTGGGGCAACCAGACTAGGAGGAGTCTGGGAAGAGGAAAGGCTCAGTCTTTGGTCACTGACCAGACACAGGAAGCAAGATGAGAATGCTTCGTTGATAAAATATACCAACCCATGTGGCTAACATATGACGTGGAATTCCCCTCTGTATGCTGTGAATATGTTTTACTACCATTGGTTAATAAAGAAGCTGCTTCAGCCTATGGCAGGGCAGAATAGAACTAGATGAGAAAACCAAACAGAGTGAGAGTAGGTGGAGTCAAAGAAATGCCTTGTAGCTGCCGAAGGAGAAAGACGCTCTGGAACCTTTCCAGTAAGCCACAGGTTAATAGAAATGGGTTAATTTAAGATGTAAGAACTAGCTAGGAATATGCCTAAATCATTGGCCAGGCAGTGTTGTAAATAATATAGTTTCTGTGTGATTATTTGGGTCTGGGCAGCTGAGAAACGATTGAGCAGTCTCTGTTTACAAACATAGACAAGAGTTATGGGTTAATTTAAGTTGTAAGAGCTAGTTAATAATAAGCCTTAGCCAATAGGCCAACCAGTTTATAATTAATACAAGCCTCTGTTTGTTTTGTTGGGACTGAATGGCTGCGGGACCAGACAGGGCATAAACTTCCATCTATACTCAGAATTTTAATTATTCTAATCAATGTGGGAAGTAGAAAAATAGTAAATAGGGAATGTTGGGATCATGGGAGAAGGTAAAAGGGAGAGGAGTGGAGAAAAATACATAGCTCAATAAAAACAATTAAAAAAGCAAAAAAGAATTTTAATTATAGTGTAGATATGTATACACAGTAACCACAGCTCTCCTCTTAAAGGGAATAAGAGATGGTTTATTCTGCAGTGAATAAACTTATCTCCATTTTTAGTGACTGTGACCTGGGAACACAGATTTAGGTTGTTCCATATTCCAGGTGTTGAAATTAGAGCGGCGGAGCTGCGTCCCCAGCACCCGGCCGCCTGCATGGCTAGTTTAGCTTATGCCCCGAAATAATTACACGGAAACTGTATTCTTTTAATCACTGCCTGACCCATTAGTTCCAGCCTCTTATTGGCTACTTCTTAATTGATCTAACCCATTTCTATTATTCTGTGTGGCCCACGAGCTGGCTTACCAGGAATGATCTTAGCCTGCGTCTGTCTGCAGTGGGACAATCATGGCGACTCTCTGACTCAGCTTCTTTCTCCCAGCATCCTGTTCTGTTTTCTCCGCCTACCTAAGGGTTGGCCTATGAAATGGGCCTAGGCAGTTTCTTTATTAATAAGAAATCATTCCCACATCATCCAGGTTCCAACGTGGAAGCAATTTCATGAAATTTTAGTTTTATAAAACAGAGTAAGTCATAAATTATGCAAGTTTAAAGTACATTGGTGAATACATCAGAGAGGTGGCAAGATGGGGGAGTTTTTCTATAGGTCCAAGATGCTGTTGACATTCTTAGGTTGGTGGAAGCGAGCTGTCTAAGTAAGAGATTCCGGTTTCTATCTACACGTCACAGGATGTGAGTTCTGACCCAGTGGCAGGCAAGGAATGTAATTAGCCACTGGACCTGACACATGGTAGTCCCTCCACAGTGCTGAAGTCCTGGTCAGTCAGTCTCTGAAGATACAGGTACTTTTCCGGAGTTTTCATCCACAGACTCTAGGTGACTAACCCTTTCTGTCACATTAGAAAGAGTGAAAGTTTCATGAGTCCATGAAGCGTAGAACTCTTTTGGATTGATGATGGCAACAGTTATGCCCCAACAATTAATTATGTTTGAGTAATGTTTATTGGCTTTTTAATTATTTTTTATGTTAGAAATCTTTGTGGGTGTGGGTGTTGTTTTGAGACGTGGTCTGTCTAAGTAGCTGTCCCTGAACTATGTGTGTAGACTAGGCTGGCCTTGAACTCAAAGAGATCCTCCTGAGTGTTGGGATCACAGGTGTGTGCCACTACACCCACCTTGACGTTAGAAATCTTTTAGTTTGGACAGAATTTCATGGATTGCTAGATACCGTGCTAATTTACTGGGGCTATTTGTTTTTATTTCTAAAAAGTTTTGGAATTTATCACATAAAACTTAAGATATCTAAATACATAATTAGTACATTAACGTCCCATCAACCTCATCTAGAGGCCGTTTTGCCAATTTGCGTACCTGTGCATTCGTCTCTTGTTGCATTGCCCTCTTTGAAGGTAATTATTGGAAACAAGTTTCTTTCCTTCCCTTGTGTCTTTGTGCTTAGGTACTGTTTCTCTGTTTGTAGCCGCATGGTGGCTTTTCACAGCACTTTGGCTGACCCACTTCTTATGTTCTGGTGTGTGTTTACTACATACTCCTGTTTTCTTGTTCATCAGCAAATGTTTATTTTTTATTTGCTGTTACATCAAGTTTCCTGATTTATACATTCTTGTCTCAGTGTACATTTGCTTCACACACATAACTGCTTGTAGGGAAACTCCGGTTCTCTTGTCTTTCTCTTTATAGGTTTTTACATTTAACCTTAAGCAGTGCTTTGTGAATTTTTTTGTAACTGGTTCTCTTAAGAACTTATTTTTTTATTTTTGATTATTGATCTTACCAACATGCTGTACTCTTTCTAAATATTTTCCAACAAAATGTTGTTAGCTTTATAAACTCTGTGAACTTAGGAGAGACACTGTGAAAGCAGCAGATGGTCATTTGAATTTTAGTGGAACGGGTCAAAGCTTTCATCTGGTAGTTCATTTAATGGTGGCAGGTGTCTTCATAAAGCTTGGGAAAAAGCATTAGCTAACTCTCCAGGGTAATGCAACATGCAGAAGCACAGAGAAAAAGCACTAATAGGTTTAGCTAGGGAACTCTGCTGGAGTTTACAGTTTTAGAGGAGAATTCATTGGGGGAGCTTAGGATCCTAAGGGATCAGGGAAATGTTGCCCTTTGTCCTGTTTTAGGTTTTCTTTAACCCCAGCTTTTGTTTTAAAGCCAGTTGCATTCTCACTATAAGTCCTACAGTGCCAGTGGTGGTAGTGGGAGGCTTGCTTGTTTTCTCTTTTTCTAACTCTTAGTGCTGGTCTGTTTCACAGCTGTTCAGTGGCTTTGTTGGTACTTGAACTGTGGGAACCAAGAAAGGATTTAGATGTGCATTTGTGTGCATTGGTGGTTTTCCTGAAGTATTCTTTAAAACCATGGGTTGTAAATTGTAGAAGGTTGCTCTCCCCTTTTAATGTCGGTTGTCATTGTGTGTGCCTGTATACAGTTTATGAGTTCATGAATGTTTTCATTGTATTTTGTAGAAAATGAACTTAGAGATGAAAAATACATAGATAAGGAGTAGTTACAAACTGCTTTTTATTAAGTGGAGGCTTAAGGATAGAATTTTTCTTATCCCCTTTGTTTAGCTGCTTCATCAGCTGCACAGTCAGTTCAAAGGGGTGTTGAATGGGTCATTGTGCTTTTACTTTTGGGATAATGGACTACTTGGAGGTCTACTCTTGCTTGTTCAGAAACATGGCCATTTTGTGGGTGTTCACTATTACTGGTACCAATGAGACAACAATTTTGGTCGGCTTTCCTGCAATGAGATAGAGATTGTTGTGTGGTGTGGGTAGAATTGTGGGAATGGCAGTGTCCACATAAACAGACAGAACTCAGTGTAAGGGTTAAAAAAATCTCAGTAGCAGCTATGTGCCCTCTAACTAATGTAAGATTTTAAGTGAGACATCCAGCATATCTGGTGCATATAGTTTCGTTGTTAAGTGTCCTGTTATTACAGCTCTTGGAGTTAACACATGCTCAGTATAGATTCTTGGGGAAACTGCAAAGGGCAGTTCTATGGCATATTTGTGTAATTTTCTTTCTAGTTTGTCTGTGTAGGTATATTGTGTAATTTTTAAAAGTAGAATGTTTCATTGAAGATATTTGTGAACTAGGTAAACTGATAAAATATTTTTACGATGGTGACATTTTGTGTTTTAACTATAAAATTTCCTTTGTGGGTTAATATAGTTTGTGTACATATAGCCCCATATTTTCAGCATATTTTACATTTTTGCCTTTATAATTTTTGCCAAATAGTTGAGTATATTTGGGCCTTAAAAAGATTTTTGAAAGCAGGATCAAAGTCTCAAATGAATTAAGACCTTTTCCAGGTGTCTTCAGTAGAGACTGTGTCTGTGTTTTTCTCTCATTAGTATCTACTGACTTTTTTGACATAGCTGATAAACCTGGAATAGTATTTTTATTTTTTTCACTCCTAATTTTTTATTTATTTTTGATCATTGAGACAATGGAATCTGTAGCCCTGGCTGGTCCAGAACATGTGGCAGTCTTCCTCACTCCACCTGTGTGTGTGTGCTGGGATTATGATGTATGCACACCCCAACTTTGCAATATTAGTTTTAAACTATGCTGGTTTAAGGAATAATAAAATTGTTATTCCCCTCAAATTATAAAATTACTAATATTCTTCTAATGAAAACTTAAGTAATTTAGAAACAGAAATAACAGAATGTGGGAGCTAGGGAGATAGTTCAGTGAGTCAAGTATTCGCTGTGCCAGCAGGAGGGCCTGAGTCTGGATTTTCAGCATCAGTACAAAGAGCTGGGGAAGCCCTCTAATACTTATGTACAAATGTGTGCATCACTCCACATGTAGCTTCTGATATTTGTTTCATGCTAGAAAGACCTCTTTAAAATCGAAACTTTTGATAATTACCTACATTCCCAGGCCCACGATGTTAAACTACTTTTATGATGTTTTTCTTTCTCTTTTAAAGTCACATTTAGTTCGTTATTTTTGGTATATTGTATTGTAGGAAAACTGTAACAACAAAGCATTTTTTATTTTCTTTGTTACACTTATTATGGTTACCTAACAGATAACCCAAATGCCATATGCAAAATGATTTATATGTTGGCTCCTATAGGTCAGAAATTTGGAGCCAGCACAAGAAATGTCCTGTCTTCACTTTAAAGCATTTGAAGCTTTAGTTGGGAGTCTGGGTGCACTCAGGGATTCTTGGGTGTTTCTCTGTAGCTCTGTCCCCAGGTGTTGGCTGCTTGTGCTTGCTGCGTTGCAGACAGACTTGAGCTTCAGACCAGAAAGGGACCACCGCTGACGTCTGCATAGGCTTTCGTGACCTATCAACATCAGATGTTAGACAGTGTTCTTTCTGAGGAGGGAAGTGGAGCCCGCTTTTCATGGTGGAGAGTCAGTGTCTGCTACTAGGAGCACATAGGCTGACATCTAGATCAGTGTGGTCATATTTTGAAAATACAGGTTGTTACATTCCCTCATTAAAAAAAATTCCATTTCTTTAGAAATATAATTAGTATGATTCATATGTAAAACAGATTATGCAGTGATTTCCAGTATCAAAATCTGTGATTTTATTTTTCTTTCCTGCTTTTAAAAAAAAAATCACATTTATTTATTATGTATTTACGGAGGTCAAAGAACAGCTTATGGAGTTGTTTCTCTCTTTTCACTATGTGAGATCCACTGATCTAACTTAGAGATGTCATCAGGCCTGGTGGCAAGCACTTTTATCCACTGAGCCATCTCACAGGCCTCTGTATTTTTAAAAATTCAAAAGATACGTTGTGATTCTTGTCATTTCTACAAAAATTTCTATTTTAGGAAAGCTGAAGGATCATTTTCATTGTCCTGTATCAGATAATTATCATCCTTTAAAAACACTTATTTGTTGATGATGAACTTAAGAATCTACTTGATAAAATTTATGAGGAAATATGTTTTTACTTTGTGAACTTTTGGTAGGAATAACAATAGAAGTAATTACAAGATTATTGTTATAAAATAAACATTTTATATCCTTGGTTATTTGGTGATTAAAACATAGTATAGTTTTATATATCTATATCTTTCTCTCTCTATATTGATAATCTAAGGGATGATTACAAACATTTTGTCCAATTTAAGGATTATTTTCATGCTTTCCCATGCTAAATCATTCTGTGATTAAAGAAAAGAGCCAGCCCTTTTGCTCTGAATTCCTTTATGACCCCAGATGGAAGGAGTAGATGACAGTTGCAATTCAGCCCTTTGATGCACCCTCAGTGGCTGAAGGATGTAATAATGTGTACATTGACAGATTTAAGTTGTGTAGTGATGCTTTTGTGGTTTTAGATTTCAGTTTACATTCTACTTAGACTAGAGATCTATGGTAATGGTTACTTTCATGATTGATAGAGTCAGACTTAACTTGCTGGTGGGAAGTGGTAGGTGGGTTATCTACCAGCCTGGAGAGCTGTTTTCCTTGGCAGCTTTGGGGTGAAAACAATCGAAAGGAACCAGAAAGATAAATACCAGAGCTTTGGGGAGAAAATGGGCTTAATTCACACATGAATGATCAAATACTCTGTGAGGAATTGGAGATTTTAAATATTGAATATCATCTGAAGAATTGGGCACTTTAAAAGTTCTTTCACTATTTAAAGAATAGAATTTGACCAGTAGGATATGTAATTTTGATCACTAAGTTGTTCGTGTAGAGGACCTAGTACATGTAGTGAATACATATTAAAACTCTTAAAGTTCATCACTGTATTGCTTTGGCCTCCATTTGAAAGTAAGTGTTTTCTCAGTTTTCAGGTGACAATATTGAACCTAGCATATTTTACAATTTTGTGTAACTAGGACATTATAGGATTAGGATCTTAAATTACATACAAACGTTTTTAATTATTTAATATAACACCATAAATATATAGGTCAGAAACCATGTCTGAACTTGTCAGTCCCCAGTCTAATTGTAATTATTTATAGGCCTTTGATTATATTTTATGGTCCTGCTAAGGTATGAAGCCTCTTGTGCTTGCTCTTCTGTGATGTCTTCCTTTCTTTGAGAGTGATGAAGGAAGGTCATTGGTTAATTAAATAAAGAAGCTGCTTGCCCTGATAGGTTAAAACATAGGTGGGAGGAGTAAACAGAACAGAATGCTGGGAGGAAGAGGAAGTGAGCTCAGACTCGACAGCTCTGCGCTCTGGAGCAGAGACGCGCTCTGGAGCAGAGACGCGCTCTGGAGCAGAGACGCCATGCTCCCATCTCCAGGGCAGACGGGAGAGCTCTGCTCTCTGAGACACACGCAATGAAGACCTAGGATGGACGTAGGCTAGAATCTCCCTGGTAAGCCACCTTGTGGGCTAGAGCAGATTATTAGAGATGGGCTAGTCCAGGTGCGAGAGTTAGCTTAGAAGAGGCTAGATAGAAATGGGCCAAGCAGTGATTAAAAGAATACATTGTCCGTGTAATTATTTCGGGGCATAAGCTAGCCGAGCCAGGCGGCTGGGGTGCTGGGGACGCAGCCCCGCCGCTCACATTACTACATGAGAGGCTTACTTACCTATCATTTCTTTGAAACCCTTCCCTTGCTTATTCTAACTTGTTTTGGTGCTGGCAGTTGGCTACATAGATACTTTATGCTCTGCTACTGAGGTATATCATTAGCCCTGCCCTAACTGGAGAATTATTATTGGCTTTGGTTGATAGCTTTCCTCCCTTTCTTCCATCTCTTTCCTTTTTTGAGATAAGTTCTTCCTATGTAGACTAGGCTGGGCTCGAATTCAGCCCTCCCGCCTCTGCCCTTTAAGTACTGGGACTCTATCATCTCTTGACATTATGGAAAGAGTGATATTTGAATACCTGCCTGCTTCCACTAGGAGGAAAAAAAGAGTAGGAAAGGAATTACGTCAGTCAGTGTCTTAGTTAGGGCTTCTATTGCCATGAATAGACACCATGATCATGGCAACTCTTACAAAGGAAAACATTTAGTTAGGGCTGGCTTGCTGGTTCAGAGGTTTAGTCTTTTATTGTCATGGCAGGAAGCATGGCAACATATAAGCAGACTTGGTGCTAGAGAATTAGCTGACAGTTCTTTATCTGGATTTGAAGGCAGCCGGTCTTGGAGTGTGAGCCACTGGGCCTGGCTTGAGCTTCTGAAACCTCAAAGCTCACCCCCAGTGACACAGTTCCTACAAGGCTACACCTACTCCAACAAGGCCATATGTCCTAATCCTTTCATGTAATGACACCTGAGCCTATGGGACCATTTTCATTCAAACCATCACAGTCTATAAAGAACTTGCCTCTCAAGCATGAATACCTGAATTCTATCTGGAAGCCATGTCAAAAGCCTTTAGTGCTTGTAATTCCAGAGACTAGGGCTTGCTGGTTAGTCAGTCTAGTCTAACTGGTGTGTTTCAGGCCATCGAGAGACATGTCTCAAAGGAGGTGGATGATACTCTCGAGGAAGACTTCTAAGCATGCACACGCAGATGAACACATGAGTACTCATGAATACACTTGTTAAAAATAATTCTGGATGAGTTAGTAGACTCTGATGTCCACTCTCAGAGATTTGTAGGAGATTGAAGGGTTGAACATGAAGCATATTTGATGTTGGTACAGTCTTGGGTTGTCCAGTAGGCACCCCAGTTAACTGTTAGTGTGTGTTTTCTCCTTCCACTTTCACCCAACTTTACTTTGGCTCAAACACAGGTTTGTACTTGAGTTCAGCTCCTTGTTTGGAGTTTGGTTATTTGGGTATAGAAAATGAATAATACACTCTCTTCCTTTTTAGGGAGTAGTTACTAGTTACTACTAGTAGCAGTAGTTACTAGTTCTTTTAGAACTTAGTGATAATGTTACTATTTTTGTCCTCTGGTGTTGCTCACACAGCACATAGAACTTTTAGAACATACTGCCTCACCACCAAAGAACATTGCGTCTTCATCAAAGGAGGCTGAAAGTTTCCGAATTAAAAGACCTCTTTTTTTCCCCTTTAATTTTGGTAAGTTCCCTAAGTTAAAATACAAAGTAAGAGATTTCCATGTTATCTACTGGGAATCTTTAGCATGGTTATTCTTAGTTCATCTAAATCCCACCTTCTTCTCTGCCTGCCTCTAATTTGAAATGTGTTTAACTTTTTATATGAGGACACAAAGATAGTTTGAGCTAGTTTATAGCTTAAAGTGAGTTCGGTTGCTAGGATGTGGTTGTAAAGTGGTGGCACTGGTGTCACAAGTCACGTACCACTTAAAACATTTTGGTTTCAGCTTACTGAACCACTAGTGAGAGCATCATCAAAGATAATAAAGGAGACCTGCCCCAATCCGAAAGTTGCTTTCTATAATTTGTCATGGTCTTTGAGTGTCTGTTTCATTCCTATGTAAGCAGTGGGGGAGGTTACAAGTAGGTAACAAGTTCTTCCTTGAAGGGAGGAACACGTGCCATAGTGTTGTTTTCCATTTAAAGATTTTTAATTGTGTGTTGGCATGTGTGGAGTATGTGTCCTGTAGAACCCAGAAAAGGATGCTGGATCCCATGGTGCTGAGCTGTCTTGATGTGGGTACTGGGAACTGAGATTGCTTCCTTTGAAGCACAGTTTATGTTCTTAACCTCTGAGCCAGCTCTTAGCACCAGTTGCTAATCTTCCTATTTTGCTCTTTACTGAGTTTGTATGTGTAGGTTCACATGTGCCTTAGAGAGTGTGTGGAGGTCAGAAGACAGCCTGGGAGAGTTGTTTTCATCCTGTGTCCATGTGGGTCTTGAATATGAAACTTGGGTGGTCAGGCTTGGTGGCAAGCATTCTGAGCTGCTGAGGTATCAAGGATGACAGTGAATTCCTTCCTGATTCCTTCCCTCTATCTCTTAAGTGCTGGGATAATAGGGTGTATCACCATCCCACCCTTAGCTAATAGTTTTCTAAAATTTAGTGTTTATAGGGAAAACAGTACTGAGCACTTATTAAGTATATGGGTGGTTTGTTTCTATGAGACCACGAAGATAAAAGTCCATTTCTTTTGGAGTAATTATTTACCTGGACAATAGGTTGCAGTACGCTCAACAGTCCTAAAGGTTTTTTTTTCCTTCGTGTGTGTGCGCGTGTGTGTGTGTTTGTATCATGCACGTTTGCAGGTGTGTGGGCACACAAATGTTTGTGCATGTGGAGACCCGAGGTTGACATTGTGTGTGCTGTACGCTCATTGGGGCAGAATATCTGAACTGAATTCAGAGCTCAACTGATAAAGGCTCGTGTAGCCAGCCATCTTATTCTGTGCCCATCTCTGAGTGCTAGAGATAACAGGCAGGCAGCCCACCTGGCATTATATGGGTTCTGCATATCTGAACCTTGGTCTTCATCCTAGCACAGTAAGTACTTTAACCAGCTTGTGATTGTTAGTATTTATAGTCAGAAATGCTTAGATTTGGGAGAAGATTGTATTTGTGTTAAGCCTAGATTTTCATTTATGGATGAGAGCTAGACAAATAATACTTGTTTGTGTTTTACTAATGAAATGAGAGTAGAAAACATGTTTAGTTTATGATTTACATTGATCAAAGTAATTCAGATCTGTCACCTTGAAATTAGATATGTTGTGTTTTTCCCATCCTTTGTTAAAATAACCTGTAATATGCTGTTGTGTTTTCCCCAACACAGTAGTGTGCAAATAAGTACTTGAGAGTAACCTAAGCATGTGACTGTTTCCATAGGCATCAAGCATGATGGAACTATGTGTGATACTTGCCGCCAACAACCAATCATTGGCATTCGATGGAAATGTGCAGAGTGTACAAATTATGATTTGTGCACCGTTTGTTATCATGGAGATAAGCACCACTTAAGGCATCGCTTTTATAGGATCACTACACCAGGAAGTGAACGGTAAGGGAAACAAGTTTTTCCTTTTTTCTTATTAACTTTAAAGTAGGATTAGGAAGTAGCTTTTGATAATTTAGATTTAGTTTTAGGGGAAAATGAATAGCAGGCTAGACTTGGATTGAACTTGTCGGTTTGTGAGTGACTCTGTGAAGGTAAAATTTTATTGTATGTGGGTTTCTCTCTTGTTTCTTTTTTTAAAGACAGGGTCTCATTGTAGAGCTCTGGTTGACCACTCAGTATGTAGTCCAGATTGACATCCAATTACTGATATTTTTTTTTATAAGATAATCTTGGCTATTTTTTCTCTAGTGTGGAGCTTGACATTGCTGAACAGTGGGAAATATATGCCCCTTCCAAAAATATTGAATAATTTTCTTATTATACCCTTTGTTTTAATTCTATTCAATGAACACTATGGCCTACTGGTTGAGTCAGCAGGCGTTTATTATGGCTCAGATGGTAAAGTGCTTGCTTCATAAACTTGGGGAGCTATGTTTGAATACCCAGCACCCATGGAAAGCTAGGCATGTGATACATTTTTATAGCCAGTGCTGGAGAGGCAGACAGAAGGATACTTGGAGCTCTGGCTAGTCTGTCTAGCTGAACATTGAACTCCAGGTTCAGTGAGAGATCTTTTCAAAAAGTAAGGTGGAAAAGTGATTGAGTGACACCCAACATTGGCATCTAACCTTCTCACGTATACATGCACACCTGTACACACAGACACATGCATACGTGAATGCATATACACACAGAGAGAGGCTATGCGGCAGCTACTCTATTTATAATTTGTAGGTAGTTTTCTTAAGGAGTTTATAATTTAAGAGGAATGATGATCATGAATGAAAATCGTGGTGTTTTGGACAGGATAATGTCTTAAGTCTTAGGATTGATGAGGTGGGTGTGGAATTTTAGGTAGTGGAGTCTTCTTGTATAGATAGGGTACTGCACTTGAGTAAGTGTGCAGCTAGTGAGAGAGCCACAGCTTGGGGCAATCGGGAAGGAGTTTTGAGTCACAGCATCTCACTTCAGATCATGGTCCTGCCACTCAAACTGAGTATTTTAGAAAAAAAAATTCTTGGTTTTGCTTAAAATTAAAATTAAGAAATGATAAATAGATTTTAAAAAAATGAGTATAATAATAAGATTACATTTAAAAAGCAAAAGCCTAAAATCTGAGTAAAAAGGATGTAGATGAGTAAGGGGCAGCTGGCTCAAATAATTGAGTGAAATCTTTCCCAAGGTTTGTAAATGCTTCTAAGTGTGCAATACTCCAGAGACAGTACAGTGTAGTCAAACCTGGCCTCAGATTCAGTTTAATTCATTGTTCACTTTTCACAGATTCTTAAAGATGTCCCCACCCCCATTCTGAACCCATCTTGTTCTTGACATTTGGCAGAAGCAGAGGTCTATTGTTCTTTGTAGAGAGATCATGCTCTTGAGGTGACCAAAATGCTGCTACTAGCTGTTTGCCCTAAATCACAGCTAAGTGTGTGGTTTTCAGCTCATCTGAGATGCTGTGTTCAGCAGGCCCTGACAGAGTACACTTAGAGACATAGCCTGAAGTGGTGGTGCTAGGTGCTTTTTCTGATTCCATTGCTTTATATGTTTTTACGAACCTGAGCAAAACCTTTTTTCATGTGTTGATTCCTCAGTTGTAAAATGGGCAGTTTAATGTTGTCTTTATAAGGAGCTAATACTTTCCCCATGTAAAGGCTTTTTTTTTAAATATACATCTTTACATATCAGTTACTATTTCTCAGTTTTATAAAATGTGAAAACAAAACCTCTTTTATTTTTAGGGTTCTGTTAGAGTCTCGTAGAAAATCTAAGAAGATTACAGCCAGAGGAATCTTTGCAGGTGCCAGAGTGGTACGAGGAGTGGACTGGCAGTGGGAAGATCAAGATGGGGGCAATGGGCGTAGAGGAAAGGTATGGACTTTTAAAAATTGACCATGTATTCTAGAATGTTGAGAGTTGAGATTTTGGGTGTGTGTGTGTGTGTGTATTTTACGTACTAATCCCAGTTCCCTCTCCCTCCCCTCTTCCCACTCTCCCACTTACCCCTCTCCCCAGCCCTCATCTGCTGCTCCTTAGGTAAGGCCTCCTATGGGATCAACAGATTCTGTCACATCACTACATTGAGGCAGGACCAAGGCCCTTCCTCTTGTGTCTAGGTTAAGCAGGGTTTCTCTTCGTAGGAAATAGGCTCCAAAAAGCCAGATCATTCATTAGGGATAACTCCTGGTCCCCATGCCAGTGGTCCCACAAACTGCCAAGCCATCCCCACTGCCGCCTGCTTTCAGGGGCCCTAGATCAGTCTTATGCAGATTTCCTGGTTGTCTGTCCAGAGTCAGTGAGCACCCACTAGTTCAGGTCTATTATTTCTGTGGATGTCCCCATCATGGACTTGACCCCTTTGCTCTTGTTACTGCTCCTCCCTCTCTTCAACAGTACTCGGGGAGCTCTGTCCAGTGGTTAGTTGCACAGCTAAGCACTCTGCATCTGCCTCTCTGCATCTGCTTTCCTCAGTCATTGGATAAAGGTCTTAGGAGATCATGTCTATTTCCCCTTGTTAGGCAGATCCATGTATGTCCCTCTTAGGGTCCTCTTTGTTACTTAGCGTGTCTGGGGTTGTGGACTGTAGTCTGGTTACTCTTTGCTTTATGCCTAATATGCACTTATGAGTGAGTACATGCCATATTTGTCTATCTGGCTGTGGGTTACATCACTCAGGATGTTTTTTTTCCACTCCATTTATTTGCCTGCATATTTCAAGATGGTTTTTGCCACAGAGTAGTACTCCATTGTGTAAATTTACCACATTTTCCTTATGTATTCCTCAGTCGAGGGGATCTAGGTTGTTTCCAGGACTGCCTATTACGAATAATGCTGCTGTGAACATAGTTGAGCACATGATCTTGCATGCCTCTTTTGGGTATATGCCTAAGAGTGGTATTGCTAGATCTTGAGGTAGATTGATTCCTAACCCTAACCCTGACTTGCCCTACTGATTTCCAAAATAACTGTACAAGTTTGCACTCCCACCACCAATGGAGGAGTGTTTTCCTTACCCCACATCCTCTCCAGCATAAGCTGTCACCATTGTTCTTGACCCTAGCCATTCTGTCAGGGCTAAGATGGAATCACAGAGTTGTTTTGATTTGCATTTCCCTGATGGCTAAGGATGTTGAGTAATTCCTTAAGTGTCTTTTAGCTACTTGAGTTTCTTCTGTTGAGAATTCTCTGTCTAGATTAGTACCCCATTTTTAAATTGGATTATTTGGTATTTTGATCTTTAGTTTCTTGAGTTCTTTGTATAATTTGGAGATCAGCCCTCTGTCAGATGTGGGGTTGAAGATCTTTCCCATTCTGAGGGCTGCCATTTTGTCTTCTTGACTGTGTCTTTTGCCTTACAGAAGCTTCTCAGTTTCAGGAGGTCATTTCTCTCAGTGTCTGTGCTACTGGTGTTATATTTAGGAAGTGGTCCCCTTGCCAGTGCGTTCAAGTATACTTCCTACTTTCTCTTCTATGAGGTTCATTGTAATTGGTTTTCTGTTGAGATCTTTGATCCATTTAGACTTGAGTTTTGTGCATGGTGGTAGATATGAATCTATTTGCATTCTTCTACATGTTGATATCTAGTTATGCCAGCACCATTTGTTGAATTTGCTTTTTTTTTCTATTTTATTTTTTTAGTGTCTTTGTCAAAAATCAGGTGTTCATAGGTCTGTGGATTAATATCAGGGTCTTCGATTCAATTCCATTGGCCCACCGTCTTTTTTTGTGCCAATACCAAGCTGTTTTTATTAATGTAACTCTATAATAGTGTTTGAAGTCAGGGATGGTGACGCCTCCAGAAGTTCCTTTATTGTACAGGATTTTTTTTTGGCTATCTTGGGCTTTTTGGTTTTCCATATGAAGGTGAGTAATGTTCTTTCAAGGTCTGTAAAGAATTCTGTTGGGATTTTGATGGTTGTTGCATTGAATCTGTAGATTGCTTTTGGTAAAATTGCCATTTTTTACTACGTTAAATGGGAGGTCTTTCCATTTTCTGATATCTTAATTAGTTTCTTTCTTCACTGACTTTAAAGTTCTTGTTAGGTCATTCACTTGTTTGGTTAGAGTTATCCCAAGGTACTTTATGTTGTTTGTGACTATTGTGAAGGGTGATGTTGCCCCAATTTCTTTTTCAGCCCATTTATCATCTGTATCTAAGAGGGATACTGATTTTTTTTTTTTTGAGTTAATCTTGTATCCTGCCATGTTACTGAAGGTGTTTATCAGCTGTAGGAGTTCCGTGGTAAAAATGTTTGGAGTCACTTATGTATACTGTCGTATCATCAGCAAATAGCAAAAGTTTGACTTTTTTCCAATTTGTATCCCCTGATCTTCTTTTGTTGTCTTATTGCTCTAGTGAGAACTTGGAGTAAGTATTAAATGGCTGTGGAGACTCATATAGTGCCTGTTCCATTTGCAGCCCTCCTGCAAAGTAATCAATAGCCATATTTTGTGTTTACCATTTTCTTGTTTTTCTTTAGTACTTTTTGTGAATGTAGATTGTCACAAGAGCAATTGATATTTACATTTTGAAAATGTAGCAGTCATGGACCTAGCTATTGTAATGGCAGGGCAGAACGCTCATTTTAAATTAAGGCTCTCAGAAAAATGGGAACAAAATAGTCTGTAGTTTCTCTTCAGGATCTCTAAAATTTGTGAAAGTCCTTCTGGGGCTTTCAGTAGGCACGGCTGTTCATGAGTTCTGGGAACATAGAGCTCAGCATGTGCTATGAGTTGGTGGACGTAGGGCTAGATACTGGGTGAGAACATTGTCAGAGGAGATACATTGCTGTGTAGTTTTCGCTTCTAAGCTCACTATAGAATGTCATCGTTTTATAAATAGGATAAAGCAGAATATTCCCACCCCTGTGTGTCGGGGGGAAGAGAGAGGGCGACAGAAACAGACACCTTAGCTTGTGCTGGTATCAGGGAATCAGGGAATGGGTGGCAGAGGGGCAAATGGAAATGTCATCATTTAGTCCAAACAAGCAGTACACTTGATACCCTTCAGATGTGGGTCAGGCATAGGGAGTGGGCAGTCTGTTCTTAGGTTAGAATGCACTAGCAGTGGAGATATTTTTAATTTAAAGAAAAAATTTCAAGACAGGGTTTCTTTGTGTAGCCCTGGCTGTCCTGGAACTAGTTCTATAGATCAGGCTGGCTTCGCACTCAAGGTGTTCACCATTACCACCTGACAGTGCAGATCTTGATGACAAGCACTGGCTAGTGTGGGTGAATTACTTGATGTGCTTGGTACCTGCTATTTCCCCTGGATGCCTCTCTCCCCCTTGTTCTCTGTTCCATTATGCTGTACATACTCGAATCTTTTGGTAGAATACAGCTTTAGACAGTTCGTAAGAAGACAAAAGTTAATATTTTTATTTTGAAAATGATTTTGTGTTCTTTCCCACAGATGTGTAGGCAGAGGATTAGAACTAAGACAGTTGCTGTTAGGCACTCTGAAGCCACAGAATTGGGACTTGACTGGGTTTTGCTATTGTTCTAGTCTGCTTTCTGTTGCTGTGACAAGAATACTGACTAAAACTTACTTGGGGTGGGTCTGCTATTGCATCCTGCAGGTTGTGTTCTACCATCTAGCGAAGCAAGGACAGGAGCTCAAGGGAGGAACTGAAGTAGAAGCCATGAGGGGCGCTGCTTATTGGCTGGCTTCATATGGCCTACTCAGCTTGCTTTTTCTATACCACCTAGGGGTGCCACCTCCCACAGTGGACTGGACCCTCCCACTTCTTAATCATTTATCAAGAAAAGCCCCGCAGGCTTACCTACAGGCAATCTGATGGAGGCAACCTCTCAATTGGGTTCCTGGTTCCCAGATGACTCCAGCTGTATCAAGTTGGTAAATAATAAGAGAACACTACCCAGCCAGCACTTTTAGGAGAATGATAAAAAGGAATAAAAGTGGCATTCCTGAAGCTGTGAATTATCACTATACACAGTTTTGGTTTGTTGTTTGCTATTTTATAAAGGTATGCTAAGTCATATGCCTCCTTTTAAAAACAGTTTGGATGGAGAAAAATCTGACGTATGTCAAAGTACAGAGAATAGCATAACAGATTCCTAGGCATCCATCACTCAACTTAAAAAATTATGAGCCTTTTAAAAACATCATTTATTTATTGAAGAAATTCAGATCTTTAGCTTTGCCTTATCCCTCATGTGTGCTTTCTTTTCTTTTCTTTTTCTTTTTTTTTTTTTTGTGGTAGTGAATTTTGAACCTAAGACCTCACTCATACTGATAAATAAACTATTAATTGAGGGACGAAGAGATGGCTCAGTGGTTATGAGCATTGCAGGCTCTTGTAGAGGATTTGGGTTCAGTTCCCAGCACCTACATGATGGCCTCACAACTGCTTGCAATTCGAATGCAAGGGATACAAAGCTCTTTTCTGGTCTCTGTGCACTCTTGCACACATGTAGAGTTCATAATCTCATGCAGGCACACACGTACACATAAATAAAAATAAACCAATCTGAATCAGAGCTTCTTAAGTTAGTGTTAAATTTACAACATGAAGTACTGGTATTTTCAAAATCCGAAGGAAGGTTACTGCTATAGATTGCAAGTTCACACCACACATTACAAACTTGTACAGTGTTAATTGAGCAGAATCCTGAAGCGTGGTAGAGCATTGATGGAGTAAATTTAGAAAGATGGTTGTCTCTTGAGAGAAGGCAGAGGGGTGGATGAGCACATGGGGTCTTGAAAAGTCTTGGCATTTTTCTTTTCGGTTTTTCAAGATGAGTTTCTCTGTGTAACTGTCCTGGCTGTCCTGATCTTGTTTTGTAGACCGGGCTGGCCTCGAACTCACTGAGATTTGCCTGCTTCTGCCTCCTGAGTGCTGGGATTAAAGGCGTCTGCTACCACTGCTATGACGTTCATTTTTAAAGGTAGTAGAATAATTATAAGGGAGTTCATTTCTTTTTTATTCTTAAAAGTATGCATATTTTGTTTTTACAATACTTATAAAAATTTAAAAGAATATATGGCCTTATTAGTAATTTGAAACATTTCTCAAATGGTTAATTAAGTAAATGAAATCATTTTATTTGTACAAAAGCCCTGCCAAATGCCTACCCAATGAAACTATTTCTTCAGTACAAAGAAGAAAAAAAGTTCAATATGTACTTTTACTTTAAGGAATGAATACTAGTCAATGGGGTGGTGGTGGTGCATACCTTTAATCCCAGCACTTGGGAGACAGAGGCAGGTGGATCACCTGCCTGATCGAGGTTAGCCTGATCTACAAGAGTTATTTCCAAGTAAACTCGATTTGTTATACAGAGAAACCCTGTCTTGAAACAAAACAAAACAAAGAAAAGTAATGTAGTTTGGGTTATTCTTTATGTTTGTGAGATGCTGGTGTATGTGAGTGTTAGAGTGGAGCAGTCATTTGGGTTGTATGTGAGCAGCTCTCTGTTCTTAGGTGTAGACAGTGGGAGTGCCAGCTTCGTTACTGTGTGTTACTTTGTGCACTTGACTCTCAGCCTTAAGGATTAGTAGGCAACCAATACATGAATGCATGGGCACGTGTGTTTGTGGTAGAGAACAGGGAGAGGAAGGCGAGAACATGTTGGAGTTTACCCAGTTAAGTTTCAAGTATCAGTTTGTTTGTGGGTGTGGCATTATGTCTGTGCCCACCATAGCACGCTGTTCTAGCTGGAGTAGCCTGCTTTCTTGAGCAGCTCAATGCCACCGACATTCTTAACAACTCTGGGTTTGTCATCTTGTAGCTGACTAGAAAACGGGTTTATCTTCAGTTGTTTAGATTCATGCTTAAAGATTTCAAATTATGTATTGGATAATTGGCTAAAAAGAGTAAGCTTTGTTCTTAAAGGATTTTAAAATTTGCATTATTCATTTTCTGATAACCTATTAGCCTAATTTCTTTGCCTCCTAGTTAAAAATTTCTTCAGTGATATTAGAATGTACTTCATAACTCTCAGGTAAGGTCAGGTGTGGGATATAACCCCATAATTTAAACAGGAAGTTTGAGGTCTCCTGGGTTGTGTTCTGACAGCTTGTCTCAACACCCCTTCCCTCAAACAATAGTCACAACACTAGGCTGGGGATAAACTCAGTGGTAGAGTGCTTGCCTAGCATATAGAGAAGCCCAGGGCTAAGGAGAAAAACCAGCACAAACATTACAGAAGCTGGATTTGGTGCTACACACATCCAGCAGTTCTGTCTCTTGGGAGGCTGAGACAGGAGACTTTTGAGTTTGAGGTGAGGATGGGCTACTCAAGGATATTATATCTTAATAAAACTTACAATTCTGGAAAAGTAGAACTTTATTGATAATTTAACAATGCTAAAAGTAACATATTTGGCAAATAGATATTTTTATTGATATTTGTTATATAGGTTGATAGATGAAAAGATTTTTAAGATTTCAGTATAATTAAAGCAGCTAACCTTTTCTTTTGTTTGCTTTTTTGAGACAGGGTTTTTCTGCACAGCTCTGGCTATCCTGGAACTTGCTTGGTAGACCAGGCTAGCCTTGAACTCACAGAAGTCCTCCTGCCTATGCCTCCCAAGTGCTGGGATTAAAGGCGTGTGTTTCTGCTGCCTGGCTTCTTCTTTCTATTTTTTAAAAAAGGTTTTCCCCCCTAAATTTTGTTAGGTAACGGAAATCCAAGACTGGAGTGCATCAAGCCCACACAGTGCAGCGTACGTTCTCTGGGATAATGGTGCTAAGAACCTTTACAGAGTTGGCTTTGAGGGCATGGTGAGTAGTGACAGTGGGCAGGCCCGGGTGGGAACTGGTGCCCATCCTGTGTGTGATTCTGCCTCGTGTCTGAGCCATGCATCTGCAGCAGGAAGAACATCTGTGATGTGAGGGTTTCAGCTCCTCAGAGCTGACTCAGACTCTGTGTGTATAAACTGCCTAATAGCAGATATGCTTTTGCCATAGTGAATGTTTTTATTTAAATGATGTTTTACCATGGGTGTTGGGTCCCCCTGGAAATGGAGTTACAGATAGTTGTGAGCTCCTGTGTGGGTGGTGGGAATTAATTCTGATTCTCTGGAAGAAAAAGTCAGTGCTCTTAATCACTGAGCATCTCCCCAACCCCTCTTGTAGTTTTATTAGAATGCAGAGTTGATAATTAAATGTGATCTTGTATGCACAATCCCAGCACTCCAGAAGTGGAGGAAAGAGGATCTTAAGTTCATGGCCAGTTTGGGCACATAATGAGACTGTCTCAAAAAATAAAAAGAAGATAAAACAAGAAAGCAATAGATTTGGAAATACCTAGTGGAGAATAACTTAGGTTTAGTCAATAGATTGCTTTATATTTCTGTATTTCATGGACCTTGTTCAGATACTAACTTTATTTTGTTACAGGGTCTCACTGTGTAGCTCACCAGACTGGCCTTGAACTCAGAGAGATCTGTCTCACTCAGCCTCCTAAGTGCTGGGATTAAAGATGTTGGCACCATATCTAGCCTTACTGTTTATTTTCAAATGCAAATTTCTTTAATAACCTTTCAGTTATGAATATGTTCCAATTTAAGGAATTATTATTGTAGTTTTGTTGTGTAATGTTTTATTCTTTTGGCTTTTTGAGGGATCTACCACACAGCTCCCAAATAAATCACACACGAAAGGTTATTATTACTTATGAATGTCCAGCCTTAGGTTGGCTTGTTTCCAGTCAGCTTTTCTTAAATTATCCCATCTATCTTTTCCTCTGGACTTTTATCTTTCTCTTCTGTAAATCTTACTTTCACTCTTACTTCATAGCTGGCAGGGTGGCTGGCCTCTGACGTCCTCCCCTCCTTATTCTCTTGTTCTTTTTATTTTACTCTCTGCTTGCCAGCCCCGCCTATCCTTGCTTCTGCCTCACTATTGGCCATCCAGCTCTTTATTGGAACCTTCAGGTGTTTAGACAGGCAAAGAACCACAGTTTTACAGAGTTAGACAAATGCAACATAAACAACAATCACACCTTTAAAATAATATTCCCCAGCATATTTTAATTGTGATACTGGGGTTTTGTGCATGCTAGGCAAGTGCCCAGCAGTGAACTGTTTCCCTAGCCCAGAGAATTCTTTGTTTCTTTCCTCAACTGTCTTTGTCTTCCATTTGGAGAGCAGAAAAATAGCCAAATGTCTCCTTTATATATTTCGTTTATGTATGAAAGCCAATGTGAACTTAAACAAATGCTTTATTTTTTTTTATTTATTTATTTTTTTGTTTTTTCGAGACAAGGTTTCTGTGTCACCCTGGCTGTCCTGGAATTTGCTTTGTAGACCAGGCTGGCCTGGAACTCAGAGATGTTCCTCCCTTGCCTCCCAAGTGGTGGGATTAAAGGCGTGTACTACCACTGCTTGGCTAGCAAATGCTTTTAATGATTCCAAATTATCATAGGCTATAGAATCAACTTGTTTTCTTTCCCACTGCATATTCAAGATTCAGATGCAGCACGCTTTCGAATTGTAAGTTTTTTTAAATGTTTCCAACTGACTATTGATTCATATGAAGATGTATGTGCATTCAAGTAGTTAAATGAATACCATATACAGGTTGATGACTCAGGAGGTTAGTGCCATTATTTAATGAGATGTCTCTTTGAAGGTTACCTTCCCTCTCCACGGCTGTGAGCAGGGTGGCAGCCAGTATGTTTTAATATGTTTTTGCTTATTATGGGCATATTTCCCTAGGATAGATTTTTAGAGGTAGAATTACTACATTAAAATGATTATAGCCTTTTTCTCGGTCTGGGGTTGAGTAACATTTCATTTTTATTGCAAGATGGGCTGTTACAGAGCTGGATTCTGTGTGGATGTGCCTGTCACCTACTATACACATCAGCAACTCTTGGACATTTTTTAGTGCATCTGTTTTTTGTTTGTTTGTTTTCTGTTTTTTCTTTAACTCACTTTAAGTTTTTTGTAAGTAACACCTAAGATTAATGTCCCTATTTCTTGTAACTTGTAACTACAGGTGTCTCTAATCCTACTGCTTAAGTAAGAATGAATATATTTTCTTGTAAAAATAAGTGGGACAGATCTTAATTAACCAGATAGAGAAATTAATTGCAAAGGATCAAAAACTGGGTTTGATTCCGTTTCTCTGCTTCTACAGGCTGCTTGGTTTTATGTAGTTTTTCTTCTTACATGTGCTTGCCTTATATCTTTAACAAATGTGCTTGAAAGGATCAGATGCAGTGAGATTTTTGTTTTAGTTTGGGTAAAATTATTTTAAAATTTCAATGTGTTGTGCATTTATCAAATACTGGGTATTTCTTAGAGTTTGTTGCTTGTCATGTGCTTTTGAAAATACTTAATGTTGAAATGTTAACTTTGAACTCTAAAATGAGATAGCGGGCAGTAAATCAAGCTCGTCTTGCCAGATCAGTGTTCTGGTCTAAGGTGTGACTCGTGGGGCTGCCTCTGCCGTGTGCTGAGTGAAACGTGTCTCTTCTAGACCTTGTGCCATATTTCAAGTTTTCATAGGTTATTTTCTTGGTTTCTTTCCTTAGTCTGATCTGAAGTGTGTCCAGGATGCCAAAGGAGGTTCTTTCTACAGAGATCATTGCCCTGTGTTAGGTGAGTTAAGCAGATTAAAGAAAATTGCTAAATCATGAGTCAGGTCTATAATGATCAGGATAATGTCTAAATTTGACAGAAAAATTAATTATCATTAAAGTTACGTAGAGAAATACTTGGTTTAATTTTATTTAGTTTTAAAACCTTTATTCCTTTTCCATGGTTTATTTATGCTCAGAAGGAGTTGTTATGTCTTGGGAATTGGGGGAGTGGGGGAAGGCTTGTTTCTCCTGGCCGCCTGGCTAGCTTATACGTGAAATAACCACACAGAAACTATTAATTAAAACACTGCTTGGCCATTAGCTCTAACTTCTTATTGGCTAACTCTAACATATTAGTTTAACCCATCTCCATTAATCTGTGTATCACCACGTGCAGTGGCTTACTGGGGATTCTAACTGGCGTTCATCTCTGGCGGAGGATCCATGGCTTCTCCCTTGCTCTGCTTTCTTCTTCCCAGCATTCAGTTCTGTCCTCTCCGCCTACCTAAGTTCTGCCCTATCAACTAGGCCAAGACAGTTTCTTTATTCATTACCCAGTGAAAGCAACACACAAACAGAAGGAACTCCTACACCATAAAACTAATTTCCTAGTAAAAGAATAGCTCTATGATCAATGTAATATAGCAAATATAATTCCAAGTGACATAAATCCATTTGTAAAGAGTATGAAAAGCCAGACCTGCTTTCATTTGCAAATGCATTTTTGGATGAAGCCCTCAGTCCCTTAGATGCCCACCCTCTCTGAGTCATCTGACTTGCCCGTTGTCATAAGTGCCGTTTTCTTCCAGCACGCTTTTCTCTCTTTGTGAAGGTGGGTGTAGGACATACACATGTTTTGGTGAACTCTTCTTCCCTTCTTGATGTTTTTATGCCTCTATAAGGAAAGTGTAAGCTCAACATGAACGTTTAGATTCATAGTGTAGTGTTTTATGGTTTTAAATCTTTATCGTGGGACCTTTGTTTTAATTGACCTTAGACAAAAATGTATAGTTTATTTAAAAATGATACTAAGCACATTCGAGGAAGAAATCTGGGATTTCCCCTTTACATTCTCTGTTTTGTTACTATGGGTACTGTGGATGGTTCTGGTGCAGTGCTAGTCAGCAAGACGTCCAAGCAAATCCCTGACTGTTCTTATTCTCCAGGACTCTCTACTCTGACTTAGGGTTGGTTGTCTTTTGTAGATTTTGCTTCTACTTAATTTTTATGAGTGATTATATTGTTAAAATTTTTTTCCCTTTTTTTGTGGTCCTGTGAATTGAGCCCAGTGCCTTTTGCCTGCCTGAAAAGAGGGACACCACTTAGCTGCAGACACACTTTGGCTCACATTGCTGCAGTGTTTAAGTTAATGTTTTTTTTTACTTTTTCTGTACTTGAAACTCCGCTCTAGACTCTTACACTGAATTTGTGAAACACATTGAGATTGAATGGGGTTTAAAAAATATCTAGACCCTTTCTGTTTTTAATAACACACTTGAAAGAAGGGTGGGTTACTGGGCACATACTGGTGTCTTGTAGTGTAGTATGGTTCCAAAATAGCTAGAATCAAGAATTTGAAATGTTTTTATCATAAAGGATAAATATTTGAGGAAATGAATATGCTTACTACCATGATTTGCTCGTTATACATTTTATATATGTAAGTATCATAGTGTATCCATGAATATGTACAATTATCACATGTCAATTAAAAATAAACTTTCATTAAAAAGTTCTAAGGGAACACCATGAATAGTTGTTGGTCAATAAGTGAGTGAGGTAAAGTAAATGAAAAGAACAGACTCTTAGACAAAAACACCACAAATTTTTTTTGATTAGACAAAATAAAGAACTAGAAAATTAACATAGACTTCTAATCAGTCATGATAACAAGGTAGTGATCACACACACACACACACACACACACACACACACACACACACACACACACACACGAGTTCAGCTGCTTACTACAGTGGCTCTTTTTTCCTTCATTTTCCCCTTTCATTATTTGTGTTTGGGATGACAGGTGAGCAGAATGGCAACAGGAATCCTGGTGGATTGCAGATTGGTGACCTGGTAAATATAGACCTTGACCTGGAAATCGTACAGTCTTTGCAGCATGGTCACGGAGGATGGACTGATGGGATGTTTGAGACTTTAACTACAACTGGAACTGTCTGTGGCATTGATGAAGATCATGACATTGTAGTGCAGTATCCAAGTGGCAATAGGTTGGTACTATTTCCTGAATTTTGATGACAAAGTTAACATAAGGGACAGAAGCCTTAAAGAAAGCAAGTAACATGCTGCAATTCAAGGTTTAAAATGTTGGTCCTTAGGCAGTATATACAAATTCAGAATATGCTGGTAAGGTATTTAGGTATGTTTGTGTATGTTTGCATGCATGAACATGTGCACTTTTACATTGAAGTCAGAGGAAGCTTGCAGAAGTCGGTTCTCTCCTTCCATCTTAGGAGTTCTGGGGTTTGAACTCAGGTTGTCAGGGTTAGTGGTAAAAATACCTTTACTTGCTGATCCATCTCATTGGGTCTTGTATATTGATTCATACTATTTAGAGCCTCTTTCCCTCTGGCGTTGCTTTAGAAACAAGTGTTCTTGTATGCTTGTAATGTTTTATTTATTATTTATGTGTTTGTGTGCCTGCATGAGTTATTTGCACCATATGTATGCAGGAGTTGTTGGAGGCCAGAAGAGAATTCATTGAAATGGGCTTAAAGGTGGTTGTGAGCCACCATGTGGGTCCTGGGAATCAAACCCTGGTCTTCTGCAAGAGCAGTAAGGGTGCTTAGCCCAGTGGTTCTCAACCTTTAATACAGTTGCTCACTACTACAGTTGCTGCTACCCTTTAATACAGTTCCTCATATTGTGGTGACCCCACCATAAAATTGTTTTGTTGTTATTTCATAACTGTAATTTTGTTACTGTTGTCAGTTGTAGTGTAAAAGTCTGATAGTGACCCCCAAGGGATCCCTACCCCACAGGTTGAGAAACACTGACTTAACCACTGAGTCATTTAACTGGCCTCTTGTGTAGTTTTAGGAACAGGTTTGTTTGTTTGTTTTCTAAAATGTAATCTAATCTTTCAGATCCTCTTATTCCAGATAAGTACTTGGATTCTGAAAAGTGTACAAGATGCAAATAATTTAGGAATTTATTTGACAAAGGATCTTTTTTTGCATTGGAGTTCAGTGTTTGTTTAAGTGCAGTGTGTTTCGTATGTGTCAGGAAGATGATAGCAGCATGGAGAAATGCTTATGTAAAATAAACCATAATTGTGGGGTGGAAACATAGCTCAGTTATAGAATGTTTGACTGGCATAAATGAAGCCTTGTCTTCATTCCGCAGCACTGCATAGATCAGATATGTGGCACAGGCCTGTAATCTAAGATTTCGGGATTAAGATGCAGGAAGACAAAAGAGTAAGTTGTTCTTGTATGTTTGAGGCTAGCCTAGGCTATATGTGATTCTGTCAAAGAAACAAAAACAGAAATTATGTGTGTGGTCCTAGGAAATTGAACCAGGGTTTGGGCATGCCAGGCAGTCAGTATCACTGAGCTACAGCCCCAGATCAGATTTATTTTGACACAGGTATTAAAATTATGGAAAGTATTTATTACCCATGGCAAATTAAAACTAGAGAGCCTTTATCTGTGAGATTGGCAGTGTTCTAGGTCAGTGGTTTTCAACTTTTCTAATGCTGTGACTCTTTAATATAGTGATCCAAACATACAATTATTTTATTGCTACTTCAAAACTGATTTTGCTGCTGTTGTGAATTGGAATGTAAATGTCTGATATTCAGGATATATGATGTGTGGTGTCTGTGAAAAGGTTGTCATGGCACATTGGGTAGGCAGTGTAGCTAGGACAGAATGGTAAGTAAATATATGTGATCAGGAGAGAAAGCTTTTCCTTAAGCAGCTGTGAAGAAACCAATTATGTATGCACAATGATGTACACACAGAGATGTTTGTTATGTATCATATGTACTGGTAAGCATTGAAAATTATATAACAAAGAAATAAAACTCATTCAGAATGTAGTTGCCGAGAATTGCTTTATTATTTTGAAATGGTGCATGATTTTTCTCCCTTGAATGTTTAAAGATGTCCTGAATGAATTTTTGTGTTCTGAGCCTGGTTCTGCTCTTGTAGGTGGACCTTCAATCCTGCTGTTCTCACTAAGGCAAACATTGTCCGAAGTGGGGATGCTGCACAGGGAGCAGAAGGAGGCACCTCGCAGTTTCAAGTGGGTGATCTTGTGCAAGTTTGTTATGATCTGGAAAGAATTAAACTTCTCCAAAGAGGACACGGTGAATGGGCTGAAGCAATGCTTCCAGTAAGGATATGTAAAATAGCTTGGGAAGAGATATATTTTGCTTATAGAATTAATTAATTAAAGCAAATTACTTTTTAGAAACAATTGGAATTGAAAGTTACATTTAAAAATATCACCCAAATGTAATTGCAAAGGATTGCTTTACATACACATTATATGTGTATGTGTGCGCACACATGAGCACACACACGTGTATATGTACACATTAGTAGAGTTGTATTCTAGGTGTACATAGGCAGCAAGGTGTACTTATGCCTAGTTTATTCCAGTTTAGCCTAGGAAGATCCAGAAGGGGCTAGTATTTTTGACACTGTTAATAATGGGTGTAATGTAGTATTAGGAGACAGAGGTTTTCCTGATATTCAGTTCCCAAATGTAAGAGCTGCATGCGCTTCTGTCTCGGTAGTACAGGTAGCCTAAGATGTGCAGGATGTAGGGATAGTACGTACACATGTCTCTCAGAGTGGTTTTGATATCAACAGTGTAGCTTAATTTTTAGTTTTTCACTCAGTACACATTTCATCAGCTGTTCAACAATAATAAACAAGCTTATTTTGTCCTTCATTTATTTGTTCTTTTCTTTCACCAGATTTTCTTTTGTCCCCTCCTGTTTTACTTTGTTTCTTTCTGTTCCTGGTTCTGTGGCCCATCTTCCATCTTGTTTTGTCCTCCTGATCAATCCTTTGCACAGTTGACTTTTCGGTTCTCTGTTATTTCCACTTTCCATCCTCTGTGCTTCCTTTTTCCCCTTAGAAACCGATCACCGTACTGTGTGTTGTTCAAACCCCTCCTTCCATTTCTTAGGACAGTGCTTCCATTTCTTCCTCTTTACCCTCAGTTCCTGCCCTAAGTAGCCTCATCCTATCTTCTGTGATCTTCCTGTCTTGTCTTTACTGTTATTCTGTCTATCCTTCTAGCTGTACTCCTTAGTAGATAATTTAGACTTAAGATAAACCTGCTAGATTTAAGGATACAATTGTAAACAAAACAAAACAAGAAATATAAAATCTCTAGTCATTACCTTAAAGTGTGAATGAGTAGCTAGTACCGGTAGCTCCTTGCCCCACGTCAGCTGTATTGCAGCTGAGGGGATTCACAGGATATCTGGTAGACCAGAGAGCAGGACCTGTTTGCTGTATTTGATTCCCAGTGGCTAGTGTGCAGATTAGTGCTGTAACTGAAGAACTCAGAATTCTCTTGACATGAGACACGATTGCTCTTGGCAACACTGATCTATTCCCGAGAGAATCTTGGGCACTGAAGACCCTTCACTTGGAGCTTGTTTTCTTCTTGGCAAATCTGGCTTTTGGGCAAAGAACTTCCTTGCCTCGACTACTGACAGTATGCACAGTTTCCAAACTGGACAACCAGCATACAAGCAAAAAATGACTGCCAAAGCTTACCAAGACAGGGTAGGACAGTCTTGTGAGTTTTTCTGCCTCTGAAAATGGCCTGTCAGATACTTTAGGCCTTCCAGAGGTCCTCCGTTCAGTTCCCAGAAGCCACATAGTAGTTCACAGCCATCTGTAACTGTTGACAGAGCTTTCTGTCCCGCCTGCTCTGGCAGCCGTTCAGTCCCAAAGAAGCACACAGAGGTCTACATTATAAACTGATTAAACTGGTTGGCCTATTAGCTCAGGCTTTCTTATTAACCAACTCTTACATCTTACATTAACCCATAATTCTTGTCTGTGTTAGCCACATGGCTTGATATTTTTATCAGTGAGGCATTCTAATCTTGCTTCCTCTGTGTCAGGGTGACGAGTGCAGACTGAGCCTTTTCTCTTCCCAGAATTCTCCTGTTCTGGTTGCTCTGCCTGTACTTCCTGCCTGGCTACTGGCCAATCAGCATTTTATTAAACCAATACAAGTGACAGATCTCTACAGGGTACAGGACCATTGTCCCACAGTATATAATGAGGTCTGGTGCCTTCTTCTGACATGCAGGCAGAACAAGTATACATAATAAATAAATCTTAGAATCAAAAACATTAAAGTCAAGTAATTCAAAATAAGCTAAAATAAGGATGTCAAGATAGAGAAGAATGAAATAAAAGAAACAAGATCTTAGAACTTAAGAAAGAGAAAGAAGAAAAGGGTCATTTAAAAACATAATGATTGACTTAGGAGATGGCTCAATTACAAAGAACCCACCAAGTAGGCATATTTCCTGTGGCTGGAAATTTTCCATATTTTCCTGTGTAAAATGTCAAGCATCTGTGACCTAGCAGGGAGAGGCAAATCCAGGGAGCTTGCTGGCCTGCCAGTCTAACAAGGGGGTGAGTGCCAGGCTTAGCAAGTAAGTGCTTGAGTTGAGAGACTGGAAAGAAGGAGGAGAAAAAGAGGGAGTGGGAGGGAAGGAGACCCAGACTCCATCTCAGAAGGTGAGGTAGAAGCCAGGGAGAGGTGGCTCAGCAGGTAAGGCTGATGATGAGTTTGGTCTTCAGGACCCACATGGTGAGAGAGAGAACTGCTCCTTCAAGTTGTCCTCTGACCTCCACACCTGTGTGTGTGTTTTTGACTGTGTAGAGCAGGCTGGCTTCAAACTCACAGAGACCCGCCTCGCCTGCCTCTGCCTCCCAAGTGCTGGCATTAAAGGCATGCACCACCATGCTCGGCCACACTTGTGTTCTTACACACACAATAAAAGAATAAAAATGTAATGAAATTAAGTGGAGAGTTATAGTGGAAGGCATCAGTGGTGCACACACATGCACACACACACGTCCCTTCATGAACTTATGTAATACACTTAGACACACAAACCACATACACATGCACAAATAAGTTTTTTATAAAGTGATCATTAAGTTGGAAGGAATGCACGTAATTACCAAAATAGTATCTTGAGCAATAGAAGGGTCAAAAGCATAAAAAATTTAAATATAAAAAAGAAAAATACATTCTATAGAAAATGGCACTTATAAAATATCTGATATATGTGTATGTAAACCCAGCATAAGTAAAGGGTTGAATCAAATAGAATTCTTTTTTGCTATTGCTAATATTTGAACTAAGATCTTTTGAATGCCAGATAGCTGTCTACCACTAAACTAACACTTGAAATTCCAGCTAAATGCTTTTGAAATTGAAAACAGGTTGAAGACTAAATGACCCACTCTGATGGAACAAGTTACTTTTTATGCATAGGAAAAGCTCTTTGGATTTGTAAGTTTTTCTTAGAGATTAGGTCAAATTATTTCTCACAGTGGGAAGAAGATTATTTTGTTGTATGGAAAAATATTTCATTGTTTCCTGCTAGAAAATGGTGCTAATTAATAAAGCTAAGAAATATATAACTATTTGTATATATCAATATGTAATATAACTAAGGAAAACCAAGTATTTAACCAAACTGAGATGTAAAGTTTGTAAATTGTTCTGAGTCTGTAAGATTTTAAAGGCTCTATTCTCATAAGCCTATTTTGAGTAATCTATTAAAGAATTAAGACAGTCCAGGTGAGTAAAGCTGGAGCAGCTGATCATATAATATGTATTTGTTTGGTTAATTAAACTGAACAGAGCATGTACAATGATTATGTTCTAACAGCGTAACTGAGAGTGTCAGAAATGGAAACGAGGAAACATGAGAGGTTTAAAACATTGTTTGCTTCTTCGCTGTGTTAGCTAGCATGGGAACACTATTATTTAAGATTATTGAAAGCCTGCTGTGCAACAGCTGCAAATGACAGCCTCTGTGGTAGTGCATTCAGTCTGTTTGTTACTGTGTGAGTTGCCCTAAGGATCCTTAGACAGTTTCTGGTGGGTATGCATATTTTTTATCTTAGTATTTTTCCCCATCTAGGTTCTAGACAGGAATCCAGGGAACCTTTGGAAAATTCTAAGGCATAAGGCATAAGATTCAAATTAGGTCATCATGTTTATTTGTACTAAGAATAAGGAATATGATTAGTGACCTATGTACAGCCAAGTTTAAGTTCTCTGGCCACTAGAACATACATATCTCAGAGAAATGGGGCTTCACTAAGTTTAATGAATTTGAAGACATGGTAGCTAAGAAGTAGTTCATTTCTGGTGTCTATGAAATCAAATATATCCTCAGTTCTTGTATTTTAGAAAACTGGTAAGGCCCTGCACCCCCTTCGGGCTTCAACTGTGCTGGAGTTCTATACCCCACTAGTCATGTTCACTAATAAATATCACATCCATTCTGCTTGTAAAAAGTGTGTGTATTCACAGTACTTGGGAGGCAGAGGTAGGTGGATCTCTGTGAGTTCAAGGTCAGCCTGGTCTACAGAGCTAGTTCCAGGACAGCCAAGGCTACAAACAGAGAAACCCTGTCTTAAAAAAACAAAAAAAGTGTGTGTGAAGGATGGAGAAGGGAGTGGGGAGGAGGTTGTAATTGAGTATATGAATGAGTAACTTATTATTCCTCATACTACAGTATGGACATATTCATGTATATGAGGTTTTTTTATGAAGGATTAAAGATGTGTGTTCACTTTTGTATTTATATAAAGATATTTGTTAAATACAGCTGTTAGGACAATACAAACTTTATATTTTCTTTTCAAAAAAAAATTGTGCCTGGACATTTAAACTCAGTTGGTAGAGTGCTCACTACTGGCTCAGGTTAGTCTGTGACCCCAGTTCCAGGAGATCTGGTGCTCTTTTGGCCTCTGTGGGCAACTGCATACTTGTGGTGCACATACATACACTGAGACATGCATGTATACATTTAAAATAAGAACTAAGTTTTTTTTTTTTTTTGGGGAAATACATTTTCAAAATAAAAACAGAAGAAAATAAAACCCCATTACTGACTTCTGTCATGGAGAAACCTGTAAGAGTGAGAGCCTGGTAGCAGTTACCAGTGTCTTGCAGGTTATGCTTCAGATAAAACCCCTTACTACAGAGGAAAGTTTTATGAGGACGGGCCTTGGACAGATAGCAAAGATGCCATCAGGGACTTGTAGAGTTGCCCTCACAGAACGAACAGCCAGCTAGAAGAGTTCTCACTCGTCACATACAGACAAGCCTGTTTGTGTAGTTACAGCAATTAGCAGCATTTAGATTGATAAAAGCCTCATAGGTCAAATAATCCCGTTACTTCATATTATTTACAAAAAAGTATTATGAGTGTTTTGCTTATTTGTGTATATGCACCATGTATGTGCCTGGTGCCCACAGAGGGTGGAAGAAGACATTAGATCCTCTGGAACTGGAGTTATGGATAGTTGTGAGGTATCCTGTGGATGCTGGGAATTAAACCTGGTCCTCCACAAGAGCAAATGCTCTTAACTGCCGAGCTAGTTCTCCAGCCCTTAAGATTTATTTTTTACATGTCTGTCTGTCTGGATCTGTGTGTGTGTGTGTGTGATTGTGAGTGCCCCCAGCATACAGAAGAAGGCATCAGATCTCCTGGAACTAGAGCAAGAGCACGTACTCTTATGGCTAAGCTATCTCTCCATTCCATTATTCAGATTTTGGGTGGGTGGGTGGGGTGCTTGTAACCAAACCTAGTTATTCTACAAGAACAGTATGTGTTCTTAACTGCTAAGCCTTCTCTCTAGCTCATTAACTTTTGGGTCTTCATTTTAAACAAACTAAAGTTATTTATATGACAGGAATTTAAATATCGATATTTTATGTTTTATGATACAGAATTATTGATAGTGTTGGGTGGGTAGATAATAGTAGAAGATCTGTTGTCTCTTATTAATGTTTGTTTTGTATGTATATGCTGATGCAATCTGGGAATGGAGAATGTGTAGAGAGGAATGATTGGCCATGAGCTGATAATTCAGTATGCTATTATTTACTTTTGTTCACTGCTTCCCCTAATAAAGATCAAAGGGGGGGGAAGAAAAAGAAACTAAAACATTTTTGTGTAGTATTTATTAAATATGTATAGTCTATGTGCATATCTATATATGTGAAAGAGAAAGAATGGGCAAAAAGACAAGACTGTCATTTAGAAATGGTGGGACTTGTTTCTAGAAGGTGGAAAAGTCAAACAAGACAACAGTATACAAGGTTAACTTTATTTCTGTTAGGGAATAGTTAGCTGTTGTTCTAGTCTCACTAGTTTTCAGCTGTTGCGATTCTGTAATGTTAAAAGAGTGGCTTTTGTCTCTGAGTTTCAGGTGGAGCCAATGGAAGTGCTTGTTTCCGGGTTGTGTGCCTGTGCATGTAAAGGTCTTAGGGTATAACATCTGCTGTTATCTGACAGGGTATAGTCAGGTTGCTACTGATTGATACCTGTGCCTGGCTGACCTTCTTACTCTATTTAAAGCACATATTATTTCTTCACTCCTCTTTTGAAGTTGTTACTTTAAAATTTTATCTTAGGATAATTAATATTTTATATGTATGCGTGTTTTGCCTGCATGCATGTATGTGCACCACATGTATGCTGGTGCCTGCAGAGACCAGAGGAGGGTATTCAGTCTCTTGTAACTAGATTTAGAATTGGTTGTGAGAGGAACCCTGATTGTTCTTCGAGCTGATGAGGGAGAGGGACTTGATCGGGGGAGGGGGAAGGGAAATGGGAGGTGGTGGCGGGGAGGAGGCAGAAATCTTCAATAAATAAATAAATAAATAAATAAATAAATAAATAAATAAGTAATATAATAATAATAATAATAATAATAATAATAATAATAATAATAAAGAATTGGTTGAGAGCTACCATGTGGGTGCTGGAAACAGAAACCCGCAAGAGCAGGTGCTCTTAATAACTAAGCTTTCCAATTCATTATTCAGATGTTTTTAAAAGATACAACTAATTTTATAACTAGTAATCATTTGAATATGGTTATGTAAAATTTTTAAAATTAGGAAAACGTAAAATCAACACTTTAAAATACAAATGATGGTGATAGTATTTAATAATAAATCTTTTTTCTTAATTTTTTTTTTTAAGACTTTAGGTAAAGTTGGCCGAGTACAACAGATTTATTCAGACAGTGATTTAAAGGTGGAAGTTTGTGGAACTTCTTGGACATACAATCCTGCAGCAGTTTCCAAGGTGGCTTCTGCAGGATCTGCCATTAGCAATGCGTCTGGTGGTATGTTTTATCTTGCTTCCTTAAACATAATACCCAGTTCTCAGACTGGGCCTGGTGGCACACATCCTTAACCCTAGCATTCAGGTAGATCTCTGAGTTTAAAGCCACCTGGTCTACAGAGCTAGTGCTACAGCAAGTGCTCCTTAGGGAAACTCTGACTTGAGAAACAAACAAACAAACAAACAAACAAACAACAGCAAAACTAATTGTCATACACTGATAGTCTTGTATGTCCATCTGGCTTTCTTCCATAGTATAGGTTCACTGGGGTGTGGCGTACTTTGTAAACTTTTCTTTCTTTACCCCTTCCTCTTTACCTTCTTTCCACCCTTCTCTCCCCTTTCTCTCTTTTTAGTACACTGACTAACTATCATTCTGGCTGAAATACTCTCTGGAAAAGGTGATGAATTTGTAATTTTTCTGGGGCATGTCAGGCTTCTCTGTAGCAGACCTGAGACACTTGAAGCTCAGCTTTGATCTCTAGTCAGAACTTGCATTTTCTGCCAAAAATCCTTCTCTTTCTTAAAATCTTTTCTTTCTTAGCTTACTTTTTATTTTCAACATTATTGCTAGCAGATGTTTTTCCTCCTGTGTGTTTTTATTTATCAGTTATATTTTTCTTCTTAGCATTTAATAAGTTACTATACTGGCATAACTTCAGCAACTGGTAAAATGTGAACTTGCTGAGTTCTTGGCTAAACTCATTCCTAACATTCCTTCAAATGCCCAACTTTGTGTGCCTGTCAGTTTTATTCCGCAGCATTTTCTAAGTTACTGTATGTCTATTCTTGCCGTCTAGTAAGGGAGACAGAGCCATAATAGTAAGTGGAATGTACAAAAGGAAAAAGTAGGTTAGTAGATATGGTTGTGCTACCCTGTAGTCATATTTGATGGGGGAGGCAAGAGGATCTGAGTTTGAGGTTAGTCTGGGCAGGTTTAGACCCTGTATCTAAAAAGAAAGAATGATTTAAGATGTTATTTCTGTGCTGCTTTCTTTCTCTCTTTTGAGTTCTTGTTGCAAATTGCTAGTGTGCATATGGCTTAAATTAAGCAGTGTTGATTTCTGTTTTGAGGCTAGATGCAGCTAACTTGGTTACATATAAAATAAAAAGTGAAGAATAGTTAATACCTACTCTCAAATAATTGGACTTGGCATATCTTTTGATTTTTCTCTTACCCCAATTTTTGATTTTTCTACTTTTGAGTAATGACTCCAAAAATTAAGGAAGAACTTGGTATCCTGTGTTAATTCTACTCTTTAGGGCAGTCAAATGGCACTTGACAGAGCACATTTATATGTTCATTTTCAGCTGAAAATTGATTTGCTCCTAATGTATATTCCAAGACACTATAGAGGTTACATTGTTTCTAAATCATAACTGTTACACTCTTGAGTTTTGTAAAGTCTGTAGTGTTTTATGATCTGAACTGTAGAATTAAGACATTGTATCATTGTAGGATTCCCCATGCTAGTGTTTTGTTTATAGTATCATTAGTATGACTTTAAATATCAAATTGTTTTTGTCTGTCACTCCTTACTTTTTCTGCATATACAACTTGAAATACATGATTATAGAATATTTATTGGATTGAATTTAATGTATTGGTATCAAGGCTTATTACTTCATGGGTAGTCTGTACACAGTAAAATAGTAAAACAGGAAAAGTGTTTAGGAATCTGGTTCCTCTACTAGCAGTTTGTTTTGTGCTTTGCAGAAAGACTGTCACAGCTTCTGAAGAAATTATTTGAAACCCAAGAATCTGGTGACCTCAATGAAGAACTGGTTAAGGCTGCTGCCAATGGGGACGTGGCTAAAGTGGAAGATTTGCTGAAGAGACCAGATGTGGATGTGAGCCTTTCAAAACAGCTTTTGAGGGATAGCAAGAATTGTAGTTTAATAATTTAATAAAGGCTGAAGTTTTCAAGCCATTTAGAATTGACTCTTGCAGTTGATAAGTATGAACCTGTTATTTATTATTCTTCATGTGGATGGGCAGTATTTTTAGTACTGGTTATTGAACATACACACTCTTTTCTCCAGTATGTATCTTACCCTCAGCTTCCACTGTCAAAAAATCAGCTGATTATTGATGCAGGCGTTGTATGTTCTTTGTATCTGTTTTTGTTTCAATTATTATAGTTTTGAGTATATCTTGAAGTCAGAGTACTATAATATTCTCTGCCTTGTTCTTTCTGTTCAAGATGGCGTGTGTGTGTGTGTGTTTCCATATAACTTTTAGAGTTTTTTAGTTTTTTGCTTCTGTCAGGGATTATCACTGGGATACATTGTGTAGCTCGCTTTGGGACTTTGGATGTTTTTATTATTCTTGTAATACATGAAGTTTGTATGTCTTTCTGTATTTATGTGTTTTCTTCAGTTTCTTTCCTCATCAGTTTAGAAATCTTTGACCTCTTGGTCAGATTTACTCTTAGTTACTTTTTGGGTTCCAGTTGTAACTGGGATGAAAGTTTCTTATTTCGGATAGCTTGCTATTGAGATATGCCATTTGTTAGTGACATTTATTAACTCAAGTAATGTTTTGAGGTCTTCTTCAGGGATGACCCGCTATCCTTCTGTTTTCCCCTTTGTACTTACCTTCCTATCCTCCACCCTCTCTTGGGCTTTTAGAAAGGACCTTGTGTTGTAGCCCTGGGTGGTCGTCTGCCTCGTCTCTGAGATTCTGGGATAACAGGAATGGTGGCTTTCTGGTTTTCTGTTTAGAAATCATTCCTCTGCAATGAAAGTTTGATCTGTTCTTCCAGTTTAGATGTGTAGTGATATTTCATTTGTATTTTAAAAAATAAAGCTTGCCTGAAGATCAGAGAGTAAAACAGCAGCACTAATCAGCCTTACAGGCCTGTGTGACACACGCCTTTCATCCCAGTAGCCACACTAGTTTGCTCTAGAAACAAGAGTGGTAATGGTGCACGCCTTTAATCCTAGCACTTGAGAGGAATATAAGACGGGAGGAGACAGCTCTCAGCCTGAGACTCATTCTGAGATTCCTGGAGGCAGGATCGTCATTTTGCCAGTGGCTGGCTGTTTTGGTTTTCTATTATTCAGTTTGAACACGATTTTCTGTCTCTGGGTTTATTTTAAATCGTGGTACATAGATGCCCTTTGTTTTTTCTCTTGTTTGATTGCTCTGTGACTTCCAGTGCCAGGTTGACTAAATACATGGTCAAAGTGGCCATCTTTGCCTTGTTCCAAATCTAAGAGCTTTCTCATTTAGCCTGTTAGCTCTCTTCATTATATTGAAGTATATTCCAGCTATATTCAGTTTGTTCACTTTGCATCATGAAGAGATGTTAGATTTATCAAGTACTTTTTTTGCATTCATTGAGATGTCCATATTATTTCTTTGTCCTTTGTTGAGTGGTATTATCATCTTTATTGATTGCAGATGTTGAAGTACTTTTGCATTTTTTTATTTGTTTATTTATTATGTATACAATATTCTGTCTGTGTGTATGCGTGCAGGCCAGAGGAGGGCACCAGACCTCATTACAGATGGTTGTGAGCCACCTTGTGGTTGCTGGGAATTGAACTCAGGACCTTTGGAAGAGCAGGCAATGCTCTTAACCACTGAGCCATCTCTCCAGCCCCCTACTTTTGCATTTTTTGCATAAACTATACAGTTGTGATGAATAATCTTTTAAAGGGTTTTGCATCAATGTTTATCAAAGATATTTGCCTCTAGTTTTGTTTTGTGTGTGTCCTTGTTTAGTTTTCATACCAAGATAATGCTTGCTTGACAGAGTTTGAAATAATAATTGAAGAGAACTGGCATTAGTTCTTCCTTGAGAGGTACAGTTGAACAAAACAAGTCTTTGGGTGGTTGCTACTGATTCCTTCTTACATGTTACTTTCTATCCAAGTTTTCTATTTTCTGAAAATTCAGTGTTGATAGGGATGCATATATCCATGAGTTTGTTCATTGTAGACATACGACTGTAAAGGATCTCAGTGATCCTTTGTGGACAAAGAGCTGTAAAGGATCTCAGTGATCCTTTGTGGGCATACAGCTGTAAAAATCTCAGTGATCCTTTGATTTCTCCATACTGTTGGTTATAATTTTTTTCCCATCTCCAGCTTTATTTGCGTATTTCCCTTTTAGTCAAGTTACAGAATTGTCTATTTTTTATTTTGTCAAAGAACAGCTCTTTGTTTTCTTGATTTCATTTTCAGTTTTCCGTTTTATTTATTTTTCTTTTTTACATTGATTTTTATTGAGTTCTGCATTTTTCTCTGCTCCCTTTCCTTCCTCTCCCCTCCCCTCTTCAACTTTCCCCCAAGGTCCCCATGCTTCCAATTTACTCAGGAGATTTTAGTCTGTATTCAGTGTTCTGCCTGAAGGCCAGAAAAGGGCACCAGACCGATTATAGATGGTTGTGCACCACCATGTTGTTTCTGGAAATTGAACTCAGGATTTCAGGAAGAGCAGCCAGTGTTCTTAATCTCTGAGCCATCTCTCCAGCCTGTCTGTCTTTTCATTAGAGAATTTAATAAATTTACTTGATCTTAAAGTTACTTTTAACAATGTCTTTTATACCAAAAATTTAAAGCAAAGTTTTTGTTTTACTTCTGTCAAAAGTTCCTTTAAGCATAGTCATTTGAGTTCATACAGAAAATGTATGTCAGTAAACTTACACTATACATTTACTTTGTGATGTATTAGTAATTACCATTGTTTTCTTTACAAAGATGTAATTGATCTTTAAGTTTTCTAGACTGTCGTGCTTTCTGAGTAATGCAGACAAGTTAAGTCCTATGTTGTGTTTATGCTAACATTTCTATTCAGGCTATTGTAGCGTAACTTTTATTTGGAGTTAATTTATTCAAGTTAAGTAAACACTTTTCACAATAGAAAAGTAAAGGGTGACTGGGCAGATGGCTGAGTCAGTAAAGTACATGTTATTCAAGCCTGTGTGGTTCTGTTTGATCCCCATATAAGCCTACATATAAGCAAGCAGCAAGCTGGCACATGGTGGCATACTTATAATCAAGTACTGTAGAGGCAGAGGAAGGAAGATCCCTGGGGCTTGCTGGCCACGTTGTTTAGGTGAACCTGTCAGTAAAAAATAAGGTGGTGAGCAGTGAGGAAGACATCACGATCTGGGCCGGTGGCCTTCACATGCATCTTTAAATAATGTTGATGATCTATGTTTGTGACATTTTAATGTCAGATTATTCTCAAAGAGCCATATACTATACATGGTGGAAAAATTGGTATATATTGGCTATCTCTGATTTTTGTGATGTTTGTTGACTATTTCCCTTTCCTTTTTAGGTGAATGGGCAGTGTGCTGGCCACACAGCTATGCAGGCTGCTAGTCAAAATGGACATGTTGATATTTTGAAGTTACTTTTGAAACAAAATGTAGATGTAGAAGCAGAGGTATGTAAACTAAGCTTGAAAACAGCTTAAGTAAACTTTCTAGAAATAATTCTACATAAGATGGAATTTCATTCTTGAAATTCAGTATTCGCCTAGTGTTGTCCAGAGTCAAATGAAAAATTGAGAAATGGTAAAGACTTTCTTTTCTTTCTCTCTCTCTCTTTTCTTCTCCATTCCTATCTTTTTAATGTTTCCTCAATATTTCAGACATTTCCTTCTTCTAGGGTAGAAATGTTTGAAGCAGTGCTGAGCTTGCTCACAATTCCCACTAGAATTGTATTAGGGGCATTATACCCTTGGGATCAAGGTCTTTCTTATCTAGAACTCAGAGATCCTTTTTTCTTACAATTTGCCATTTGCTTAGCCTCTTTATTATTTTATTTTGAAGTGTTTACAGTACATTTTTATCCCTGCAAGTGTATATGCTTAACTTTATGTGTATTATAAAAGGACAGCAAATACTGTCATAGGAGTTTTAGCTGGGACATTGCTTCTGTATATAAAGTGGGAATGGTAGCTTGTTTTAGTAACTGGAACATTACAAACAAAACAATAGCAACAAACCAACCAACCAACTAAACAGTCTCCCTCTCCCCATGGATATCAGAATTGTAATTTTTCTAATTTAGACCAAGCAGGATATGTAGTAGTAGTTTTGCCCTCCAAGCTCTTTCTTCAAATACTTCAGTTGCTAGAGTTTCTCTCTCTTGCTCTCGCTCTCGTTCTTGTTCTTATTGATATATCCTTTAAAAAGGAAGTCTCCAGATCTTATGTTCTTTACTTTTATTCTTTTTCTCTGATTATCTTATTGGACAGCTAAAGAGCTTATGGTGTTTTACCACTAAATAGTTCATTTTTCATGTTGGAATTTTCTGTTGCCTGTGGAAAGAGTTTGAATGAATTTTAATTGTTTAATCTTTTTTTCCTGGTGGGAGGACAAGGAATGCGTATGTCTGTGTTGATGTGCATATCTGCTTGTGCTTACTTATATGTCTGCCAGTGGACATTTGCTGGTGCAGGGGTGTGTGTACACATACATGCATGCTTGTACATGTGAATACAGGTATCTTTGGAGGTCAGAAGGTGGTATCAGATCCCTTTGAGGTGAGTTATGGGTAGTTCTGAGCTGCCAAATATAGGTACTGGGATTTAACCTGGTCATTTGTAAGGTAGTACATGCTCTTAACTACTGAGCCATCTCACCAAACCCAGGTGCTTAAATTTAAAATTAATGTTGAAGAAGATGTCAATTATATGAGTTATTTTTACTGTGATGTTTTATTGTGAATGGAATATATAACTTTATTTTTCATTTGCAGTAGTATAAAAGTTAACATTTTTCTTGATGGTGAATTTATGAATCCAGTTGTGTGTTACTTATTTTATCAGGTATGGTGGCACATATCTGTAATTTCATCACTTGTAAGTCTGAGGCAGGAGAATTGCTCTGAGTCTGAGGGCCTCCAGGGTTATATAGCAAGACTTTATCTCACAACACACACACACACACACACACACACACACACACACACACACAGATATTTTGTTAATTTTAGTGTTTTTTAAATGGAGGGCAATTAATTTTA
>NC_022020.1:4490244-4492345 GCF_000317375.1 Microtus ochrogaster
TTTATTATTGTTTTGATTGGATTTAGGGGAGTGGAGTGAAATTGAACTGAATATATCATTTTAAATTTAGTGACTCCAGAATCCAAAGTAGTAACAGCTAGTGAAATACTTGTGCCCTTCGGAAATCAGAGAGCTATAAAAACAAGAGTCTGAAACTACTTTTTTTTTTTTTTTTTTTTTAGTTAAAACCAATAAAAGCCTCTGTCTTTACTGGCAGTATGGGACTATTCTGTATTTGCGTGTCTGTTTGCCTGTGGGAGATGGCCTACAGAATAGGGTGTAGCTGAGAAGTTTGGAATGACATTGACATTGTTTTCATCAGTAAGTTTTTCCCCTACTTAATTGAATTCAGATAACAAAATGGTCAGTACAGTAAGCAGATTGGAGCTTGAGGTGTGTGGTGTAGTTTGGTTGTTTGTAAATAGCCTTCAGTTTGGAGATTGCCTGTTAGCTAAAACAGTGAGACTCTGGGGACTTGTGCTGTACTCCTTGTTTTATAAGTTATTGCATATTCATATAATTTGTAGAAACTGAAAAGTGATATTTCTATGCAGGGGTAAATTTAATAAGAGTTTTTTTGAATCTCTGAGAAGGGTAAGATGTGAGCCTTAATCAGACTGTAACAAAGTGGACAGAAACAACTTAGGCGGGTCTTGAAGTGAAGTTGGGTCACAGAGGCATCACGTTAGTTTTTCCCAGATAAAGCTGTATTCGTGTTTTCCAATCTGTACTTCGTCAGAACACTGAGTGGACTCTTCATGTCTTTCCAGTCCTTGTCCAACTGTTGATTTAGAGGGGAGGGAGGTAGGGAGGCTCTGCAGACACTGTCAGTGTTTAGGGTTCTGTTTTGTTTTTAAATCTAAATAATTAGATGTTTATATTCTTGGAAACAAGGATAGTATTTTTTTCTTATGTTTCTTCATTAAATTGTTCAGAACATCAAAATGGTAAAAACATAAAACTCAGCATTTTTGCTACTGATGATACCCATGGTTTTACTTAACATTTGAAGAGTGGCTGCCTTTGACATCAATTCAAGACAAATTTTTTTGTGTTTTTACTAATATAGTCGGTTTTTGTAATGGCAATTAACAAATAAAAGGATGCTTATTATTCAAAACAAGACAGCACAAAATCCAGTTTCCCAAATGTTGGAAGAAAAGCTATTTTTAATTTTAATTAAAATATAAACAACTTATAGTTCAAGATAGACACAAAGTTCATCCATTTTTATTTTCTTCTTCCCCATAAGAATTCACCTTAACCGCTCTTGGGCTGGGGATAGACTCTTTATCATATTTCCTTTCTGTTTCTTTGATTTAGGGAAAGCTCAGAAAGCTATTTTGGAAAGTTGGCTTTGTCCAGACAAGGCAGACTGAACACAAGATTGCTTTCTGTTTCCTCCTTAATGTACAGGTTAAGGCATCATGGCCTGTGAGAATGTGTGTGTGTTCAGATGGGAACAAATTTTGGGTCTCTTCAGGGACTAAGGGGTATTTTCCCCCCCTCACTGATTAAGTATAAAGATATGGAGGTTTGAATGAATGCCCTTTATTTTCAGATACTATACAAGCGTTCTTAGGTTATCAGGAAACAGCTTGATTTTACTAAGGTTTAGGAAGACTACTTGGACTACTTGAGTTGAGAAGTAATGGGAGCGATACGAGGCTTTATCATATACCCCAATTTTCCCCTTCCTCCTTCCATCTGTTCCCTCTCTCCTTTTTTCATATTCACGTTTGTATGTACGGCAAGTACTTACTGGTGAAGCTACCTCCCCACCACATAAAGGCAAAATTTAAATGGTATTTTTGATTCTAAAATTATACTGGGTAGAACATTTTATTGTAAAAGATTCAGTTTCCTGACAAGTTGTTCTTCTGCTACAGCCCACTGGTATCATTGCAATGTAGCAAGTAAACTTGTTTTCATTTCCTTGTCTGATAATATTTTAAAAGATTTGAGTATGGAGTAAGGAAAACAAATCATGATTTTACCATAATACTTTGTATGACTTGTATGTATTCTCACTAAAAATTTCAACCAGCAGAAGTAGACAATACAGGTTTGTTTGTTTGTTTTGTTTTCTTTTTTTTTTTTT
>NC_022020.1:4494190-4495010 GCF_000317375.1 Microtus ochrogaster
TTTCTCTTCTATCAGGTTCAGTGTGTTCGGACTGATATTGAGGTCCTTAATCCATTTGGACTTGATTTTTGTGCATGGTGATAGATATGGCCAAAAGACACTTAAGGTCATGCTCAACTTCCTTAGTGATCAGGGAAATGCAAATCAAGACAACTTTAAGATACCATCTCACACCTGTCCCAGCCATACAACTCATTCAGAGGGACTAGTTTGGACCCAGACTGTTTCTGTGGTGTCCCCCTCATGGTCTTGACTCTTTGCTCAGATTCTACTCCTCCCACTCTTCATCAGTCCAGTGCTCCGATGCAGGTCTCTGCTTCTGTTTCCCTCAGGTGCTGGATGAAGGTTCTCTGGTGATACTTAAGATACTTGGATACCCTCTTCTCTATTGCTTAGGGTCTTAGCTGGGGTCATCTTTGTGGATTCCTGGGAATTTCTCTAGTACCAGTTTTCTTGCTAACCCTATAATGGCTCCCTCAATCAAAATATCTCTTTCCTTGCTCTCATCTCTGTCCTTCCTCCTTCCTGACTATCCCATTCCCTCAAGTTCTCCCCCCCCTCCCCTTCTGCCCTTCCTCCTTTCCCCACCGCCATGCTCCCAATCTTGTCAGGCAGTCCTGTCTATTTCCCCTTTCCAGGTGGATCTATGTATGTTTTTCTTAGGGTTCACCTTGTTACCCAGATTCTCTAGGCTCAATATTCTTTGCTTTACAGCTAATATCTACTTTTTTTTTTATTTTTTATTTTTTGGTTTTTTCGAGACAGGGTTTCTCTGTGGCTTTGGAGCCTGTCCTGGAACTAGCTCTGTAGACCAGGCTGG
>NC_022020.1:4495175-4538247 GCF_000317375.1 Microtus ochrogaster
TTTTTTTTTTTTTTTTACTGCTGAGTAGTACTCCAATGTGTAAATGTGCCACACCTCTATCCATTCCTCCGTTGAGGGACATCTAGGTTGTTTCCAGGTTCTGGCTATCTCAGGACCCAGCAACACCAGGGCATATACCCAAAAGATGCTCAGTCATACTACAAGGACATTTGTTCAATGGTGGAGAAGTATTGTATTTAGAGAGACTCAAGATGGCCTGTAGGAGCGAGACTCTGAAGCTAACCTGCTGCTGTGAGACCTGTACTCATCTTTTCAAGGCCCTTTAGGTTTAAAGATTCACCACCTCTTAATACTCTTACTACTCCTAATGTGGGGACCAGGCTTCTAGCACTTTTATACTAACAAATCATTTCCAAATTGTAGCAGTCACAAATACTAAGTAGATTAAAACAGTGTCTTCTTCAGCCACCTTGATAAAGACAAATCAAGCAGAAGGGCAGCGGGAATCAGTCCGTGTCACAGAGAGACAGCAATATTGCTGTGCAGAAACTTCTGTGTCTGGTATAAGAATGAATGGAGACAAGGTGAGCTGTGGTGAGGAGCAGGAGAGAAAATAGATGGGTAAATCATTTCAAGAATAATGGCTGTGGATTCTGATGGACACATAAAGGTACTCAGAGAGGAAGCAGATGCATATAGCTCTGTGGGGCAGTTTTTGCTGACTATGTGGGCTGTGGTTTTCTTAGGCAAGATAGGGCAGCTGCAATAGGAACAAGAGTTTCACATTGAAAGGAGGACAGGAGAGAAAGGGTGTGGTGTTAGGGTTAGTTTAAGGACCCTTCACAGAGTCTCCATAGAACCTTATGTGGATAGCATAGGGAAGCGTATTCAAAATAATTCAGAAGAAGACAATTTAGAAGAGAAATATAGAAACAAGTGTAATTGTAGTGTCCTATTGTATGTATGCGTGTTCTATAATCTTTAATTTTTTTAAATGTTTTTTTCTTTATAGTGTTGTTCATATACCAGCGTTTAAAACTTTTAGTGTTTGTTTTTACATAAACTGTTGATAGGGCCTGCATAACATGCTCTGATTTGTGGTGTTTTTGTTGTTGTTGTTGTTGTTGTTGTTTTGTTTTGTGTGTGTGTTTCCTCTTTTCTTTCTGTCTTTTCCTTATTCTCTTTTCTCCCTCCCTGCCTGCCGGCCTGCTTTCTTGTCTATCTTAAGACAGAGTCTCACTCACTGTTTAACCCAAGGCTATCCTGGACCTCACTATATAGTCCATACTGGCCTTGAAATTGTAGTCCTCCTACCTTAGCCTCCTTCGTGCTAGGATTATAGGTGTGTAACACTGTGTCTGGCTTCACTTAATAGTTTTCTAACAACCATAAGTATAATAAATTCATCTACATAAATGATCCCCATTTTATTTAGTTGGTATTAATGGATTGTTCCCTTTTTAAATGTAAAGGTAAAAATTATAATAGTGGGGTCGGAGGGATGGGTCTGGTTAAGAGCATATACTCCTCTTGTACAGAACCCGAGTTCAGTTTCCAGCACCCACGTTGAGTGCCTCACATGTCTGTAACTCTAGATCCAAGGTTTGAAAATGCTTCTGCATTTAAGGGTACCTGTATTTATGAGCACATATCCACAAACTAACACTCATACTCTCTTTCTGCCTCTTTGTGTCTCTTTGTCTGTCTGTCTCCCTACCACACACACAGAATTTTAAAAATTATAATAGGAAAAATCATTTAAATTGGAGATTAGGAAAATTAGTTATTTATCCATTTCTGTCTGTCTGTCTGTGTCAGGATGTGTGTACATGTACATATGCTTGTTTTTCTGGGATATTTGATTACAGTGCTTGTTATTCCTTCATTCTGGTGACAAAAGCTCCTAATCTGATTCAGCTGGAAATATTCACAAGGTAGAAATTTTCTACCTTATCCAGAAATGCTATTGAACCAGATTCCTATATAAATATCACCCTTGATAGCGGTTTGAAAGATAGCAGGCAAATACTTCAAAACAAAACAAAAACCCAATAACAAAAATCTATCTTGAATTGAATGCGTGCTTTGTACTTATTCAGTTGTTTTAGAGGTATTTAATTACAGCAGTTTACTTGTATGATCATTGAAAAGTAGTTTAAGTGATACTGGGTGCCCACTGCTAGGTACTAACACGCAGATTGAGAGTCTTGTTTTGGAGTAATGCTTTACACAGAAACTGTATTCTTTTAAACACTTCCTCTTATTGGCTAACTCTCACATCTTGATTAACCCATTTCTAATAGTCTGTGTAGCACCACGAGGTGGTGGCTTTACCAGGAAGGACCTTAACCTGCATCCATCTCAGAGAGGAGAGGCATGGCGACTGCCTCACTTCCCTTCTTCCCAGCATTCTGTTCTGTCTACTCCGCCTACCTAATTTTCTGTCCTATTAAAGGGCCAAGGCAGTTTCTTTATTAACCAATAGACAGATGACTCTCTTCTATCAATAGTGTGTTGACATTTTGGAGTGTAGTATTCTCATGAATACAGTAACATTTATAGTACCCTTCTCTATGCATATCTACCTCTGCAAAGGTAATGATCTAGTTATATGTAAATATATGTGATACATAATATATATTGCCTTTATGGTACAGTACAACCATTTTTCCATTGATAAAGTAGTTTCTTTTCTTTATATAAAAAAGTTCATCTCATCTCTTTAGAAATATGACTGTTATACAGTGTGGCAAGCACAGTTTAATTCTTTTTTTTTTTTCACAGTTTAATTCTTATCAAAGAGTTTTATGAATTTGGAACTGTGGAATTTACTGGTTCAGTCTTCAGTTTTTATATTTTTATGCATTATTTAGAAAAATATTTCTCTTCTCAAATATACAGAAGTGGGTATATTCAGCACTTAGATGTAACTCTGACTAATATGTCAAATTTCTATGTAGGTAATTAAGACCACATTGTTCCTCTAATGTCGAATCTCTGCTTAGGTAATTAAGACCACATTGCTGTACATACTTTTTGTTAGCACTCAGCTGATACTAGTGTAGTTTTCATGTAACTTCAAAGTTTTCAGTCTGATTTAGTTGTATACACTGAAAGTACCAGGACCTGGGAGACTGAGGCATGAAGCTCAAGTCTAGCTGAGGCTACTTGATGAGCTCTTGTTTGAAAGGTTGGTTGTTATGAGCTGGGTGTACACAGGCTGTAGAGCATGTTTTTTACCTACATATGAGACCCTAAATTTGATTCCCTAACATTAGAGTTTTAATAAAATACTTCTTGTATTGGCCCAGTTTAAATATGTTGTAATGTTACTGATCTGGTTTTATCATTTGTGATTGTTCATGTCAATTTAGAGCTATTTTATTGGTCTCATGTGGACGTTTTATTTATATTTTTCCACAATTTTTCTGAAGTTATTCTGGTTCGTGGCATTTTAAAGCTTCAGCTTTTCTTTCTTAACTCTACTGATTGAACTCTCATGCTGATGTTCAGGATAAAGATGGAGATCGAGCTGTTCACCATGCAGCCTTTGGAGATGAGGGTGCTGTTATCGAAGTCCTGCACCGAGGCAGCGCTGACCTGAATGCTCGTAATAAGCGCAGGCAGACTCCTCTGCATATCGCTGTCAATAAAGGTCATCTTCAGGTTGTGAAGACGCTGCTGGATTTTGGTTGTCATCCCAGTCTCCAGGTAAGATTTGAAAGGAATATACAGAGCAGGCATTGATGGAACTCTGTTAAAAGATGTAGAAAGTTCTGTGTAAATTTGTTACTGTGAAGAATATCTAAGATAGAGGGTGATATAAAATAACTTACTTCATAACTATTTAAATATTTTCATTGTAGCTTAATTTATTCTAGATTCTTCATTTAGGTCTGTTTTGGAAAATAATATTGTTTTGATTTATAGTAGGAAGGAAAGTGGCCTAATTTTTGAAGCAAAATTTTTACCTAAGGAATGATTTTTTTTCTAAGCTCATTTAGCAACTAGATGAACATAAGCCACACATGTCAGAGAAATACAGTTTGTGCAAGATGTGTTCATCATGGTTATTAAACACTGTCTTTTGTAGACACTGAAAATTAAAATTTGGAATGAATATGTAACTTCATAGCAAAATAAATAGTATGTAATCATAATATATTAGTGTTTAGGTTCCTTCCTAGCTTTTCTTTACCTCTATCATCTTTAACAAAATAGACTTGAAATACTTATTATTTTTAAATAAAAGTGTTCCTTGAAACATTGTTTGAATATGTTGAACTGAAATTGAAAAATGAAAATGAAATTTATGCCCTGGCAGTGCTGAAACATGCATGAGCAGTGTATATATGCCAGCTCTGTTGAACTTGGTATGGGCAAGTTCATAAACTACTTTCTTTAAATTGAAACTGAATAATAATTAGAACAAAACAGGAGGAATCATGGTGTGGATGATTCTCAGCATAGAGACTTCCTAGATCTTAGGATGTGGCTGAAGAGTGGAGTATTCAGAGCAGCGGCTTTTGAAGAGAGTCGCAGGTGCTGCTCAGCAATTTGTTTTTAGGAAGTAATTTTTCTGAAGAGACTATTGCTAGGATGTGGTTTTATAAGTACATGGCAGAAATGGAGGATGGAGGGAGAACTGAGGTGATCTGTTGAAGGAGAAGGAATTAGACCCACTCGCCTTTCTGAAGTGTGAGGCAAAGTCACGTGTAGGGAATGTGGATTGGGATTGGGGAAGACAGAGCATAATTGAAACTTGTGCTTTGGAATAGCTGTTGTGGGGACCAGAAAGCAGGACAGACCAGGGACCTGTGGAAGGGTGTTCCGAGCACATTAAGAGTTCTCCTCAAGTGAGAGGCTACACATTTTTAGTGCCACCAAATAGAAGGTAGGTGGTTGGATTGAATTTGGATTAGGAATACCTTATGTGGGTGGGTGCCTGTGATTGGAAAACATTTTCTGTAAAAGTCCAAATGGTACTGCAGGTTTTTTACGTGTTTTGTTTCAAGGCCATACATCTTTGCCATTATAGAATGAAGTAATCATAGCTAATACATAAGCGCATGGGTGTAGCTATGTTCCAGTAAGATTGAATTTATAAAAACACATGGAAAGCTGTGGTATATGATAGAGAGTAGGCTGTGCAGACTTTGTAAAACTACAGATTGTATAAACTCTAAATAGTTCATTTATGCAGACAGTTAATATGAAATTAGAATTTATTGCTAAGTAAATTGATTAATGCTAAATACCTTCGTAACAGTCGAATTGAGGGACTGGAGAGATGGCTCAGTGAGCAAGAGGACAAGAGGACATGAGTTCAGATAGTTAGCACTCCCTCAAAAAGCTGGTCATGGCTGAAACATTCCTGAAACCCCAGCATTGGGATGATGGAGACAAATGCATCCCAAAACTCACTGGCTGACCAGTCTAGTTGAAACAGTAAACTTGCAAGTTATTCAGAGACCCTGCCTTAAAAGAATTGAGTAGGAGAGTGGAGGGGAAGCCTGATGTCCTTCTCTGGACTTCGTGGGTGTGTGCATGGGTGCACACACCTGAATTTCCGCTTGCCCCATACACCCTATACACAGAGATACAACTTTCTAAAACGCAGATTTAGAAATTATAGGTATTGATTAGATTTGTTTCTGCTTTGAACTCCATAGTCACTTTGCTGTCCTTTGAAAAGACTTCGGTTTGTTGATTCTCACCAATGCTGCATATTATATTAATATGTAGAAAACTGAAAAATTATTGGTACTTGTGTTGTCAAGGCTGAAAACCACTGACTTTAAACTCATTGTTCTGGGTCCTAAGACTGCTGCTGTATGTTTGTTGTTTGTCTCTTTGTAGCCCAGGCTGGTTTTGAACTCACATTGTCCACAAAATTATGCTCTTTGTGCCTTTACCTCCCATGTGCCAGGATTACAGGTGTGTATTGTCATGGCCGCTTCGTGTAATGCTGGAGAAAGTGCCTAGGGCTTTGTGCATAGTAGGCAAGTGTTCTCCCAACTTGAGGCATATCTTCAGACCTGCCAATTTTGCCTGCGTTATATATTTAATAGAGTGTGAAGTTGTGGATGTTAGCACATGCCTGTAATCCCAGCACTCAGAAAGTAGAGATAGAAGTTCAAAGCCAGTCTCAACTATATAGAGCAAGTTTAAGGTCAGCTCGGGCTATAGTGTGGAGTCTTTGACTCAAAAACAACCATCACTGCCACCACCATCTCCATCTTAACAGCAGACCAACAGGAGCTCTAAGCATGGTTGCTGACTGACAATTGTTTGCTTGTTAGAGAGCCTGCTTCTTTGTCTAGAAGTTCAGTGAGAGTCTTCCTGTTGATGTGGTGATCAATGGAAAGGGAACTAATGGAAATCTCTTTAAACTTAAAAAAATAAAATAAGGATTCTGAAGGTGACACCCCTCTCCATGATGCCATAAGTAAGAAGCGGGATGACATCCTGGCAGTTCTTTTGGAAGCTGGAGCAGATGTGACCATCACAAACAACAATGGGTTCAATGCCCTGCACCATGCTGCACTGAGAGGAAATCCCAGGTAAAAATGTCCTCTTTCACTGCTTTAGGTGCTGTTTAAAAATGCTTTCCTGTTGTTCCAGTCATGTTTTCCTGATGTAATGAGGACAGTTTCAGCTAATTTCAGCATCTCAAATGATAAAGTTTTGTAGAAAATATACACCCTTATTCATCAGGTACATGTTAAGTATAAATATTATGAAATGGTTAGATGTCTATTGAGTATAGATATAAAATATCAGGATGCTGGCTAATGTTTAAAAAGTTTAATTAAATGCATTTTAAGATGTTAATGCTGAGTTATTTAGATGTGTAACATCTAGGAACCCTAATCATGTTTTCGTAGTAGGTGAAAAGGATTTGCTGGTTAATATATGAGAGCAGCTGCCTTTGGAGACTCCTAATATTCATAAAGGTTAGCAGAACCCTCAGATGCCAGCACTTAGCTTTGCTGGAGGATGAGGTTTTCATCGGCCCACTCTTTGGAACAGTTTTAACTTAACCTCAGTTTCTTTATAGTTGAGTAAAACCCTGTGTATTTTGACTAAGAAAATAAATTCACTTTGTTCAGTAATTTTATCTACCTCTAAATTCTTTTTTTTTCATGTTTTATTTCACAACCGTCTCACAATAGATGTTTCATTATAGAAACTATCACACATTCAAACTCACCCATCTTATACACACAGAAATACAAACAGTGTGCTTAGAAAAATAATTAACTGTAAGGACTTTTTCCAGAACTCATGTTTCTATATTTAGAGACAATGTGGATAGTAAAACTTAAAATATTCTCAAATGGTGTCTGAATCCAGGGAACAGAGAACAAAATTCTGATGCATTTTTTTCTGGATCTTGAAATTAGTAGAGTGACTTTGAGATCCATCTGTAGCAATTTTATTCTCAAATCTATTTTACCCTTTATTGAATTATTTTATAAATTCCTAAACAGCTGGATAAACACAAAGCTATAAATCAATTTAAAATTACTGTGTTCTATGTCACAAAGAAATGTTACCCACTAAAGATAATTCTAGTAATCTCTAAAAATGGTTTGGGTATCCATTCTTTTTTTTTTATTATTATTCTTGAGAATTCCTTAATGTGTTTGCTAAAGTTTCTTAGGGTGCCTTTCAGGGCAGTCACAGAAGTCAAAAGGGTTTATATTATGACTGCGGTTGGGTGGGGAGTTAAAGGACTGTATTGTCCATCACATATTGGACTTTTTCAGATTACAGATCTTTAGACTCTTCATAGGTTTCCATTGTGGAGACACAGTAATTGCTGTGTCTCTGTCTCCCAATAGATGGCAGTGGTGATATCTCATGATAGGCTTGAGTACATCAGGTGCTCATCTCACTTCATTCTTTTCAAAGCTCAAATTTTGAAACTAATTGGTTTTCTTTGCTTGCACTGCTGGTGCTTGAACTTGGGACCATGGAGCTTTGAGGTGAACACTGTGCCATCAAGCTATAGCCTTTGAACAGTGTTTAAGTTGGGTGTTAATAGCCTCATTTATAGATGAAGTATGTGAGAATTATAGGCCTTGTCTTGGCATTCAAACCGTTTCTTTTTCTTTTTCAAGATAGCTTCATTTTATAGCTTAAGTGGGCCTTGAATTGCCATTTTTCCATCTCAAGTCTCCTGAGTGCTAGATTACAGGCAAGTGTCTATGGCTGTGCCAGGCTGAGTCTCCAGAATCCTTCCCTCTGAATTTATCTTCTATTAATTGAAATCTTTCAGCCTGCCTTGCCCTTCAGTACGTTATTACACCATTTTCCTTCCTAAAGCAGTTGTCTACTCTCTTCCCCCAGACTCTCAAACATTTTTCGTTCATGAGGATGTTATCTTAATCACCTTCCCTTCTTTCCCCTGCACCTGCCTCCTCTCCACCAGAGTTCTCTTCCATTTGCTTGTGTTACTCACATACGTGGCCTGCTAACTGTGTATTTCCCTTAAGACTATGGGTGTTCATAGTCATGCATATGTCCTCCATATGTATGGTAGCACACACTCAAATTAGTTTTAACAGAAAAGAAACTACAAGATTTTAAAAGACAATATATGATTAGTTACAGAATGACTTTTATAAGATAACTGTAGGTATTCAGATGGAGCAAGCCATCTTCAGATTAAATAGCCAAAAATATTTTTGAGAGAATGTAGGCTATAATGTTAGATTATAAAGTTTAATAGACTAGAAGTTTAGAGGTTTTAGAAAATAGATATCTTAAGTACTTTGAATTGCTTCGTTTTTATTAGATGTGAGATTAGAATAGTAAATAATCTAACCATATTTAGGCAGAGGAATATTTTTCTTACATTTCTTGAGAATTCTTCAGAAAATATGCAACAGTGACCCCTTCTGCCAGCTAATCTGTATTAGCTGGCATCCCGAAAAGAAGGAAAGGCCTGGAGAGGTGCTCAATGGGTGAAGGCTTGTTGCCTGATGCCATGAGTTCAGTCCCTAGGGTGCAGTGACAGAGGGAGAGAACTGACTTCTGCAACTTGTCCCCAGACCTGCATGTTTATTGTGCGCACCTACCTGCATACATCTGATCTATATTTTAAAAAGGAATGAAATGCGCTAATTATATCACAAGATGGCTTTGGTCAAAGCTAGCTGAATTCTTTATTCCTGTTTCTTTATTTTTGGGCTGTCATCACTTTTGGTTGCCATATACAGCTTTTATTTGAAGGCAGTAAATGGTTATTTAAAAGTATCAGTTGTAATAGCATGTTGGATGATTTAAGATTTTTTTCATATCAGACACTTTATTAAAGTTAACATTTCTTTCTAGACTTTGGGCCTTTATTCTTACCTTAGAAAAATAGATATGGCACATTATTTCCAAATGCTAAAATTTTTCCTCTTTTTATTTTTTTTATTTTTATTTTTTGGTTTTTCGAGACAGGGTTTCTCTGTGGCTTTGGAGCCTGTCCTGGAACTAGCTCTGTAGACCAGGCTGGTCTCGAACTCACAGAGATCCGCCTGCCTCTGCCTCTCGAGTGCTGGGATTAAAGGCGTGCACCACCACCGCCCGGCTCTTTTTAGATAAAATCTCAAATATTAACAGACATGCAAACACTGTTCCTTTCTTTGACTGCTTTCTAGTCTTTCTTGTTAATGTGGCTGCTGTCCACATTGTAATGTTTTAGCCTGTTTTTATTTTGCACTGGCTGCAATTATGTAGTATGATTGATTGCATGCTAGACTTCTGTTTCAATTTAATTGTAACTAGGGATTAGTTCTTTAGTTAGTAAAATTCTTGGGTGTTTTTTGAGGAATTTTCATTTTAGAATTTTTGTACTTTTCCCCTCATTAGTTTTTTCTTTTTTTAAAAACAGCATTGTATAAGCTAGTATTGGGACAAGTATTTGCTTGTAATTATTTCCACTTTTTATGACTGAAAATGTGGGAAGTTTTCGAAATTTGCATATACACTTACATGTGTGTCTGTAGAAATTGAGTACCTCCTACTCCCCAGGTTTGCTTTTAGTTAATAACAGTAATTTTTCAGCAGTGCATCAGCAACATGGTAGAACTGACAATTATTGGATATGATTTTCTGAAGGAAACCTTTTATTATCTTGGTCTTCAAAATATGTCTCAGTGCCTCATGTTTACGAAAGATCTGCTTTGAGATCTGCACTCGAAGGTACAGATCAAGACAGAGTGTAAATTTCAAAGCTGATCTGTAGGTTTGAGAATTTTAACTCAGGAAAATACTGGTCATGTTTTCAGATATTTGGTGTTGTTGTTTTTGTTTAGTGTTGGTAGTCCTGTAGATTGAACCCAGGGCTGTGTATGTGCAGGATACCCTGTAGCTACATTTCCAGCCATGCAGTGGATGCTTATAGAGATTTTTCCTCTTAGAGTTTGTCCGTTTATTTTATCTTCATTGAATAAAGAAAATTTCAGATGTAAATCCAGATAAACAAAACTATCTGTGCTGATAAAAGTAAAAATCAGATTTATTTGGAGGAACATGCATTCACATGTTACTTAGGTACTTGCCTGCACTGCAGGACCTTCTTCAATTGCTGAGATGTTTTGTTTATTAAGGAACATTAAATCATCTGCAGGTCTGTTGTAGTCACTGAGAAAATTGGGTGGATATTGGTCTCTGTTTTGTCTCCTGCAGTTTTCTCTCCATTGAGAGTCTCGTGAGAAAAGTTGTGAAAGACAGGCAGGAGAGCAGGGGCATGTTTATTAGTGAGGACGGTCAGTTGCCAGGTGAGGCACAAGTCTTCATAAATAATAAGCAGAAATGTTTAGCATTTTCTTTGTTTTAAATCTCAGAAACCTTTGCTTCAGGTTCAGGGTCAGAAGAATTAGATGTTTATTATTAAAGTCTGTTGACAATTTGAGATGACATTCTGCATCATTAGGCTAACGGTAAATAGTAACAAAATTGAAGGCTAGTTCTATTGAAAATAATGACTCAGTTTTTGGAGTGCTCAATTTTATGACAATGTTCTATAATTTAATGCATACATAGCATGCACTGGAGAGAGCTCAGCAGTTCTGAGCATATACTGCTTTCAGAGGGCCTGAGTTCGGTACACCTTGTCTGTAACTCTAGGGGGTCTGATGCCACTGCCCTCTGTGGGCATCTCACGCTTGTGCACATGCCCCGCACAGACACATACAAATACACATATTTTTTAAGAACTATATAAATAATTAAAATACGCATACCCATGTGAAACACGCTATTATATTTTCGTCATGTTTTTAAGTTGAGTTTTGATGAGTTTCTCAGATTTTTTTTCTTTTTCAAGGAAGTTCATCAGGAAGTAGAGTAGGCATTTTCTTGTTTTCAGAAGAAGAAAAAATTTAATAATGTGATTTTTTTAAATGTGCAATGCTTTTATAGGTTTTAACAATTTATTAATTAAAATGAAAAGTTAATACCAAAGACCACAAATTAAATAACTTTATTTGAAATCCTTTTTATCACACATTTTTTCCATAAAGCTTTTAATAAACATCTATAATCACTATAGTTCTCCCAAATAAAATTAACAGTTGCTAGTTATTTAATTTTAATTACAGTTAATAGATTCAGTAAGCAAATTAGTTGTCATGTAATCCATACTCACAGATGAAATGCTACTGTCCTGTGGTAATCAATGCATAGCTACAGCTGGTTGAAGGGGACCAAATCCATTGAAGAGGCGATTTGGTTCCATTTTACCAGCTTTAGCAAAGCATTGCCACTGCTACTTTAGGATCCAAACCGGTTCCATGCTCTTTTGTAGAAACACAGATGACAGTTGTTAGAAATTCCTGTCCTGGTATGCCAGTCGCTGAAGGTGAAAGTCCTACTTGTAGGTGCATGCGTGTCCTGCTGCTGCTCTTGACTCTTGCACCTCACAAGTTTTCTCCCGTTAGCACATTAATGTGAGTCTTTACTTAATTCTTAAATGCACATAATATTCTCTTTCAAAATCAAGAACATCTATAAAAGAACAAGCATCATAATGTATTTCAAAGTGATGTTTCCAATCTCTCTCTCTCAGCAGGCTCATTTTTCCTTTCTTTTTTTCTTTCTCTTTTCTTTCCTCCCTTCCTTCCTCCCTTCTTCCCTTCCTTCCTTCCTTCCTTCCTTCCTTTTTTTTTTTATTTTATTTTATACAGAATATCTCTGTGCAGCCCTGGCTGTCCTGAAATGCATTATGTAGACTAGACTGGCCTCAAACAAAGATCTACCTGCTTCTGCCTCCTGAATACTGGGATTAAAATGGTGTGCCATCACATCCAGCCTGTAAGCTTGGTTTTTAAGTAATTAAACTAGAAGTTGAGGAAGAGTCATGCATTGTTATTTTAGTGTGACAGTTGAGGGCTAAGTAGGTTGCTGACAGGAGTGGAGGGATATGAGTGACCTTAAGAAAATACCTTTGTCCTTTAGTTTATAAATAGATCACACATGTCTTCAGTATCATGCTTTGTTTTTGCTTATGTTGACATACTAACTTTGGGGGTCGTAATTTAACCTCTTTGAAGATCTGTTTTCTTAATTAAATTCTGTGTTATTTTGAGTATAGATTGCTTAGTTCTTATTATAAGATCAATGATACATTGACATGTGGTAGTTAGCTATAATCCGTGAATTTTGGGTATTAAAATTTACCACATGATACTTTTGAAAGCAGCACTTAGGTACATTTTATAACATGGCTCTTCTGTAGATTTCCTGTCTGAGGAGAATGTCTTCTGAAACATACTTATAAGATAAAAGTTTGATAAAAGATAGTTTGTAAAATAAGAATGCTGAGTGAACAACCACATTAATTTATTTTCTTAAACTAACCTGGGAGAAGGATGACACAGGCTCAGACATTATGCAAATTGTTGTATATTGTATTCTACTTCTGTTGCTTGTTAAGTATTATGTTTCTGGGGAAGTTAGTGTAATTTTCTTTCCATTATATTTCCTACTGGTGAAACAGATATGCAATTGCCTGAACTTAAGTGCTGAAGTTAGATAGCACTTGCCTGGTTCTATTTTTAGTAGTTACATGGCAGCCATTCAGCAGATCCAGTTGCTCAAGTGTGCTTTTGGATAGTTCAGTTTCATGTACTGGCCATATCAGGGCAAGGAGAGGCCATGGGAAAAAATAGTACAGCGTTTGATAATGTCAGCATCTGTCATCCCTGCCAGGGAGACAGTTGAAATATTTGGGTTACAGCAGTGTCAGCAGATGCCCAGAGTCTAACATGTACTCCGTTCAAAAGGAATACCTGATCTAAGTGCTGGATGTGACATTTCAGAGTAATTGAAAACCCTTCTAGATATGTTAGCTAAACTTCGAAGCAACAGAATCAGTTTTAAATTTTACTTTATAAATGAATAGCCAGCATTTTCTAAGAATTATAACAAATTCCTAGTTGCTGAAATATTTTTTTTAAGAATTACTATAACCTTTCAGACCTGTGGAATAATTAAAATACTGTTGTTCATAATTCATTATGAGCAGAATAATACCCTTTGATATAAGCAAGGATAATACAGACTTTAAAATATTTGACAGTTTGTTACCAATACGTCCTCTTTACTTAGTCATGGTCAGCATTTTGTCATTTTTATCCTTCTCTCTCATGCTTTACCATATTAATAGCATTTACATTGGAGACTGAGTTAAGAACTGACAAACGAGAGGCAAGGGCTAAAGAGTTCATTTGTACATTATAATTTTTCTTTAAAAAATAGCCTTTAAAATTATGGTTTTCTGTAGTATCAGAAAAGAAGATATAAAACTGAAATTTGCCTTAGAAAATCCTCAGACTTTAATAGGTGATACATTTTACCACAGGTGAAGAATAGCTATTAAAATTGGAGTAAAATCACATTTTTAATGTGATTTTTGTTGCCTTATTTTTCTTATTAGAGCTATTGGTCCTGATTTGAGTAATGTGATATACTTAAAGTTCAGTTGTGAGGACAGAAAACGGTTGCTCTGTATCTCAGTGTTTGTGCTATCAGTGCTATTCTGTAGTACTCAAATTTTAATTATGTGAGTATTCAAACAATCTGGAATGTAGAATTAAAGCAAAAATTAAAATCCATTTCTATGGAATTTTTCCTTTAAGTATAATTAATTTGCACTTGCAAATGACTGGTACTTTTGGAATGGGGATGTTAGTATCTTTGGTGGCCATTTACTTGGCAGTAGGTTACTTCATTGTATGAAGGTCATCCTCCTGGAAAGAATTGCTCCCTTTTGGTGGCCATTACCTACCCAAAATCCATACTTCTTTACATTCCATAGCAGTGTATGTTCATATGGGTACATAAAGAAGTATGTGCTCTGAGTAGGCGCTACTGAGCTGTTTGCTGTGGAAACTTGAAGCATCCCGTTTCCCCCATTTGATAGTGAAACTTTCTGGTTGCTGATATGGAACAGTGAAAGATCATGTGCAGAGATTAGCTTATCAGAGACTAGTGTTACAACAAATTTACCTGATCCCATTATGCACTTAGTGTTCTTTGTTCTTGGTGTACATAAGCACTGGGTGCCTCCTTGGTTCTTTTTCAGGAGCTGCAGAGAGTCTATGGAGTCCTGAGTGTGTTCAGAAATGCTAGCACTGAGTTGTTCTCTCAGGCACAGGTCATTTTTCTTCTTCTGTATAATTTACTTCAAGATCCTATAAACAGATGATAATTAGTTTTGAAATTATTTTTATAAGTCAGATACTTTTACTTAAAACTTACTGGAAAGAACAGATTACACTAGAATTGATTTTACAGTTGATGCAGGGTTTGAAAGTTGGGTCATTTTATTGGGTGAGTGAATGGATGGTCATAAATGGTAATTTATTTTCCACTTAAGAGATAAGAAGTCACTATCATTTGGCAAGTTATTTGTTGTTCTGTTGTTATTAGTTCCTTGCCTGAATTTTGTGCTTCTGTTTGCATTGAATGAAAATTCAAATGGATATGTAAGTATTTGACTTGTGAGAGATTACTTTTCAAAAATGGCTTTTAATATAAAGGAAAATTACTAAAACAATTTAACTTTTTTAAAGTCTCCATTAAAAAACAGAAGCACTTTAGGCTGTGAGACTCTGGATTTTACCTTGAATATTTAGCACAAGAAAAGAAAATTGTGAGTGACCTTTAATCACTGAGTTAGTTCAAAAAGAGACCTTGAGAAAATTTGAGGTTTGGGAAAAATCTAGAAAAGGGAGTCCTGGGAGCCGTGGGGGAGTAGAATTTCTGTGGCTTGTGGAAAATGCTAGTGCAGCTGTGCTGGCATGAGCAGCAGCCAGCCGTGCAGCTGAGAATTGCCATGCACTGTCATACACGTTTCTGTGGCCTGAATAGTAAACGGGGAGACATAGGTTTCTGATGAACAATTCTTGATGAGCTTTTTAAATCTATCATACTCTGGAGGCATTGATGCCGATTTACCTGAAAAGTGAGAACAGTTGAAGCAATTGTTTATCTAAAATGTTAAAGACTTAAATCTTTAGTAAGGCAATGTCAGTGGTGGATTGTATAGTTTTGAAGTTATCTGTCATACTATTTGAACAATGGCTTTTTAAAAGCTAAATTGTCAAATTGAGCTTTGATATTAGCCGATGTCCAGATATAGATTAACAATGAAGATATATATCAGTCAATATTAGATAAGCATGCAGAAAGTTGGAAGCATCCTTACAAGTCAGCCATTATGCATGGTTACCTGTGAGCTTAGTGTCCTGCAGCATATGCAGGAGGAAGAGAGGTAATGACCTAGAGAGTCATGCCGTAGTCACCGCCGATCCCTTGATTGTCCCCTCACATTATCTGCTAGTTCAGCACTGCTTTTTATGAGCTGTGTGAAGTAAGGAGGTGTATAAGTGAACACAGAACCTTACTTTTTAAGATAAATTTAAAAGACAAGTAAATAGATAAAAATCAGATAATCTACTTTTCTCTCCTGCCCTTCCCCAACACACACACACACACACACACACACACACACACACCTAGACACATTCATGTGTGCGTGCATACACATACACACACACTAGAATTTAATCGTTGGTCATACGATTTGGATTGTAATATATCAATTATTACATAGATAGGTAGAGAAAGTGAAGTAATGGGGGAAAGTTGCTACAATGGCCAAGAAAATGTATCTAGTTTTTTTTTAAGTTAGATGAAATGATTCACAAGAGGGGGAATTGCAGAGGAAGTTAAAGATCAATTAAAAACAACAACAACAACAACAAAAAACAAAGCTGCAAACAAAACCCCCAGCACACCTCGCTTCCCCAAGTAGCTATTCACCCTGTTTCCTGTGGCCACCAGAGTACATTGGATTCTTCTGACGCCTCAGGAAATATCCTGCATCTTTCTTGCTTTGAGATTCTTTTGGGGGAACGGGAGTTTGAATTTCCAAGGTTAATGGTGGATCTGGAGTGAAGCTGTCTTGTCATATCCAGAGGTCAGTCTGCAATTGAGGTCAGGACTTCACATAGTCACCACAGAGGTCAGCTTATAACCACAGCCTAGGCTGTTAGAGCTTTATAGGCAGCTAAGCATTTGAAACATGCACTCCCAGGCAAGCAGGCTCTCTTGTGCCTCTCTCTTCCCTGACCATATTTAGTCAACCATAGCAAAAAATAGTCTCTCAGCTGTTGATTGTCGATCTGGGGACTGAGGAAACTTCTATCTTGCTTTCTGCCTATTGATTGTTCTTCCTGTGGTCCAAACACTGCTTTGTCATTTGTCCTGCTTTTTTTTTTTTTTTTAAGAACTGCCAAATAAAGCGGTGTCTCATGTTTCCACTTACATTTCCCAGATTCTCCCTGAGCTTGTGCTGAGACTAGGAAAACTTCATGTGGTTGTCACTATACTTAGAAGTACCACAGCGAAAAAGGGAGGGGGCACACAACATTTACCCTGGCTAGTAGCAAGACCGTCTTCAGGAAGATTTGGGGGATGTAAAAATCCCTCTATTGCCAAAATGTTTCATAATCTGACTTTTTGTTGGTTAAAAATTTTTTTTTCCTTTTACAATAATGTATTACACAGCTGTTAGCCTATGGGGATTTTGTATAGTTGTGTTTAGGGCCAGTTATTTCTATAGGTGCTTTAAAGACAATAAATAGTACTTGCCTGGAGCCTGAAGTGTGAGTGGGGTCGGATCATTAAGGAAAGAGCAGTGTGTAAGGAGTCCTGAAATGCTTAGAGCCCTGTCTGCTTTGCTTACTTAGTGAGAACGTGGCAGGAGTACCTTTGAGTAACTGTGTGCTTTGAACAATACACGTACAGGTCCAAAGATGACTTTTAGTGTGAGTTGAACTGTCTTATACCTAAGTCTGAAGTTGACTCCAGTTTTCTAAATAGCATTTAGTTATAACCAGCCACAGACTAAAATGGTCATGAATTTGGCATAACTTTGTGGTGTATGTACTGTCCTAAAGACAAGAAATACTTTTGTTCTCAATTTTTATAGTACATTCAGAGTAAATTTTAATATAGACATTTGTTTTTGACCAAAGATGAGCAGTATTAAAACATCAAACCCAGCAAACCCATGAAGATAAAATTTAAATCTCAAAAACCTAGTGTGTTCTCTGTGCTCAGTCAGGTAGAATTACCTGTTTTCACAGCACCCAGACAGGGGACATTCCTTTGTCTTCAGTGTTAAATTGTTGTAGGTGGGTTAGGGGGTACTATTTTAAAGTATTTTAAAGGAATGCTATAGACTTTTACAAATTTAAAAAAACCCTACTTTTCCTAACTGTTAATTATTCACATTAGAGATGATACACATCAGACTTTAAAATAATTCAATTTTCAGGGTCCTAAATGATCCCACTTTGCTGTTCAGTAGCAGTGAACACGGTAGCATGTTCTGTGCTGGGCTGTGACACTGAAAAGAGAATTCCTGCTCCAGGGCTCAGCAGTCCACCAAAGATCCGGTGTTTCTAGTACCCTGCCTGGATGTGTTTTTTCATTCTTCCAGCACAACTTTGAGCTCTGTGGTTTCCACGTGCAGATACTCTTCTGTCTGCAGTTGACACGGCTCCAAAGGCTTCTGTCTGGATGGATGAACTTGTCTTAAGTTCTGTCACGGGTTCTGTACTACCTCTTTACCTTTTATTTAGGGATTCTTAAATTAGCTAAGCAAACATTTATTGAACACCCAGTATAATGCTGTCCTAATATCGTTTTAAAATTAAATGATACTAATATGCAAGGCTTCTGTCGTTTACCTGCTGTGTTTATTTGAGCAAAAGTTCCCTCTTTAGCTGAAGAAATACATTACAAATAGCATGGCAGGCCCTAGAAATTGCCTTAGTGCCATCTGAGCACTACATACCATTGTAGACAGCTGCTTGTCCCCTCTGCTTCTTGGAACTCATGTATTCGTCATTCAGCAAATGTCTGAGCACTGCCGTGTGCCAGGGATTATGCTAGCACCACTATTAGTTGTTCTGGAACTTAATGCTTCATTGGCACTCTTTACACATGCCTGCTTAGCTGGTCATAAGGTCTTATCTATAAAACATCCATGTCTCTAACCTGTTGTAGTTGAACTAGTTGAGAAACAAAGAAGAGTGTGTCACCAAATCTGAGGGAATCCAAGGAGCAGTTAATTGACTTCTTAAAGATAACTGATCGACACTTATTAAGCTAGGAACAATGGAACTGCATGGCTCCCACAGGTTCTCATTGAACTTAGCTGGAAGTGCTGCAAAGAAGAGCCTGCAACCTCACTTCCAGGTTCCTAAATTACCCATTCCATAGAAAGAAAAGGACAGACTGTTCTGATCTGGTCTCAATGTATAGAGGTGAGGACCAGGGACCCTTTGTTAACTATCTGTGAGCTTACCTTGCTGACTGGGCCCAAAGATAGTTTTTATCTTTTCAAGGTCATGTGATGTTTTGTTTACTTTTCTGAAGAGGTTGATAAGTTTCTAAACTGAGCTCTCTGAAGAGGGGGTTTGGAGAGGTGGCTTCTCAGTTAAGAACACTGGTTGCTCTCTACCAGAGGACCTGGGTTCAATTCCCAGTCCCCACATGGCAGCTCACAAACTGTATCTCCAGTTCCAGGGGATTCAACACCTCACACAGACAACACATGCAGGCAAAACTCCAGTGCCCATAAATAAAAATAAATAAATCATTTAAAAAATACTCCTAAAATATATCTCAAGAGAGAGAAGAAGAAGATCTTAACGGAAGCAAAGGTGAATCCCCACAGCTCCAGTGTAGAATGTGCATTAGCCTGTGTGGACGCTTCTCTTAAAGAGTGGGCGTGGCTTGCACCCCTCAAGTGTGGGTTGTGTGGTGACTTGTCAAGAAGTTAATATAGAAAGAGCCGAGACACACTCCTCCATTCAGGTGTCAAGAGTGTTTGTCGTGGGTAGTGGGTGAAAAGTGGCGAGAGCCCGTGACTCCAGAGGGAGCGTGAGAAGACGTTGATCCCAGGTCAAGAGTTAGAACATAGTTTGTGCTCCACAGGCTTCTCAGCTTCATCAAAAGTAAGAAGTGGGTGGCGCACGCCTTTAATCCCAGCACTTGGGAGGCAGAGGCAGGCGGATCTCTGTGAGTTCGAGACCAGCCTGGTCTACAGAGCTAGTTCCAGGACAGGCTCCAAAACCACAGAGAAACCTTGTCTCGAAAAACCAAAAAAAAAAAAAAAAAAAAAGAGGTGGAAAACTGTCGTGGCTCAAGCCATAGGACAGGTATAATTTGTTATTGAGAGCAGACAAAAAAGAACATTAAATAAACTTTAAATTTTTTTTAAAGCATAGATAACTAGAGGCCTAGGATTATAGCTTAGTGGCAGAACTTGTGTAAGGCCCCTCCATCCTTAGCACCACAAAAATGAATAAGCAAGCAATAAATTAATCCATACATCGTTTTACTTAATTTGCACTTTAAAAAATTGTAATTAGTTTTTAAAGACAGGCTCTTTCTTTACCCTGAGCTTTGACTTTGCGTTCCTATTGCTTCTGCCTTTTAAGTGCGATGATTATATCCTGCTTAGTCATGTCTAGTTTCTGTTAGTTTTGACTGTAAATATTTTTTTTGTTTTATTTTTTAAGGATTATATTTTCCCTTTCCTCCCTCCAAACCCTTCCATGTATGCCCATCCACTGGTCTCTTTCCAAATCATGACCTCGTTTCTTTCCTTGTTATATTTGTGTGTGCATGTGTGTATGCACGTGTGTGTATGTATATTCCTAAATAGTCTGCATAATGTTACTTGTATGTATATGTATTTAGGGCTGACCATATGATATTGGATAACCATTTGTTGTGTTCTTTCTCCTGCTGTCAACATCCCTATAGTTCTTAGGTGAGCTTTCCCCTATCTACATTAGCATGTCTGTTGCTGTTGTCCTTGTTTAGGTCGTGTTTAGTAGCCATGTTGGTAAGACTTCATGAGTGTAGCTTCTGACATTTCTAGGAGACACAGTTTCACAGCACACACCCCGTTCCTCTGGGTTTTACAAATTTGTCTTCCTCCTCCTTTGAAACAGTCCTGAGCATAAACATTTCTTTACAAGTTAACACCAGTAAACCAAGTGCTGATTTTGCAATGATTGGTTTTACCAAACATTAAGTGTTGTTTCATATTCTTTTAAAAGCATACTAAGATAGGCTATGTGTGTGTGCGCACTCACACATATATTGTCTTAGAGTCAGGGTCTTATATAGCGCAGGCTGGCCTGGCCTGGTACTCACTTTGTAGTTGAGGCTGTCCCTGAACTCCTTTTGCCTCTGCCTCCCAAGGGCTGGGATTAAAGGCACACTACACCATACTGAGCTTTAGACTTATTTTAAGAAGATTTAATTTTTAGGAAGTCTTTATTTATTTATTTTGTTTTTTTGAGGCAGGGTTTCTCTGTGGCTTTGGAGCCTGTTCTGGAACTAGCTCTTATAGACCAGGCTGGCCTCGAACTCACAGAGATCTGCTTGCCTCTGCCTCCCAAGTGCTGGGATAAAAGGCATGCGCCACCACCGCCTGGCTAGGAAGTCTTACTTTTTAAATCAGTGTTAATTTTAAATTTGTGAAAGTTATGAAATGGTCATGTTTGTGTGTTATAAAGGGTTGAGGTGACCATGTTGTGGAAGTGTTCAGAGGAAAGATAGGATGACCTGAAGCAGTTACCCTTGAATACAGTTCATCATGCTGTGCTGACCCCCAACCACAAAATTATTCTTGTTGCTACTTCATAACTGTAATTTTGCTACTGTTATGAATCATAACATTAATATCTGTTCTGAAGGTCTCAGGGACCCTTGTGAAAGATTTATTTGACTCACAGGTTGAGAACCACTGATCTAAAGAATGTTGGGCCACTGGGGACAACTGTTGTAGATTTAAACAGGAAAATCATCAGAATGATTTTCTTGTCTTCCATATAGAATAGTTCCCAGGTTTTGGACTATTATGGCAGGCTAAATGGCAAAAAGAATAGTGCAAATTAAGAGTCTAGAAGGAGTGTATGGTAGGGAGGAAGGGGAAACGAGAGATTTGTGTTGGGCATGGTGGTCCAGCCTGTATTCCCAGTTCTGAGGAGGATGAAGCAGGAGAATCCTGTAGAGGCCACTCTGTACACGGTGAGACCACGTCCAAAGGATCATCACTGACTAAGCATGGGACCACCTCTTGCTTCAGGTTCCCAAGTATCACATCAGAAGTGTGACCCATTCCTGACTCACAAGCCATTTATTCCTCTTTGTAAATATGATCTTTTTCCTTTCGAAGGGCAGAGATCTCGTACAGACACTGCTCCAGGAGCAACAGTCAACGTGTTCTTAAACCTCTCTTCATACAGACTATAATTTTCTAGATAGAGACATAATTTTTATCTTTTTTTTATTGTAATTTCATTCTCATAGCTTAATCGTTAAGGTCCAATTAGATGTATGGATATCTTCCAAAAATCTTTCTGTATTATTGCCTGCATGCATAACTTAACTGTTGATTGATTTATTGATCTTATGTTGAGGGTACAGAGAGATGACTCAATGGTTAGGGTAATGACTGCTTTTGCATAGGACTCGGGTTTGATGCACAACACCAACATGGAGGCTCACAGCTGTTTCTGGTTCCAGGGAATCTGAGGCCCTCAGTCTGACCCTTGTGGGCACCAGGCAGGCATGCAGTACACATGGATATATTCAGGCAAATACTCATACACATACAATAAATAAATTTTAAAATAAAAATACTTTCCTAGTATTATAATTTCTAGCTATTTAAGATGAGGCATTTGGCTTAAATAATGCCATATTTCTTTTTAATTTTAATTGCACAGATAGTTTCTTATTTTGTCAATGTGTGACGGGAACAACTATGGTGAATCCTATTTTATTTAAAGATTTATCTGTTATATATACAGTATTCTACCTGCATGTAGGTCGCAGACCAGAAGAGGGCACCAGATCTCACTACAGATGGCTGTGAGCCAGCATGTGGTTGCTGGGAATTGAACTCAGGACCTTTGGAAGAGCAGGTAGTGCTCTTAACCACTGCACCATCTCTGCAGCCCGGTGAATTCTAAATACTGTCTTAGCATTTGCTTTTTTTTAAAGTTGTTGATTGGACTATATACGCAGACTAATGGTACTACATAGATTATACTGCATAAAGATGACTGTCTTCCATGACATTTTTATTTTGCCTTAGTTATTCTCCCCATATTTTGTAACTTGCCTTGGGAGTTTTTAATTTATCAGGCAAAGTCATTATCAGAACATTTTTGGTTAGGGAAAGTAAAGATTTAAAACTTAAACACTCCATTACTATCTTTTTTTTTTTTTTTTTTTTTTTGGTTTTTCGAGACAGGGTTTCTCTGTAACTTTGGAGCCTGTCCTGTAACTCGCTCTTGTAGACCAGGCTGGCCTCGAACTCACAGAGATCCGCCTGCCTCTGCCTTCCAAGTGCTGGGATTAAAGGCGTGCGCCACCACTGCCCAGCCATTACTATCATTCTTATCAGTGTAGCATAGCTTTGGTTTAATAAGTAATGTTAACACTGAAATTTAGCTTTGCTCAGGCTGGCTTTGAACTCGCTGTGTAGGTCAGAATGCGCTTGAACTTCTGGTTGTCTTCCTAAGTGCTAGTAGTACAGGTATGTGCCTCTACCCCAGAATTGTGTGCGGTGTGGAGAGCACTGTAATATTGAACCACTTCTTTATCAACTGGTTGGTTTGTTTGAGATGATGTCTTGTATCGTCTGAACTATGTAACTGACAGTCATCTTGAACCATGGTCCTGTTGCATCATGGCTGGTTTATACTGCCTTTGGGGATACATTTATTGTTATTTTATTTAGATGGGTTTGGTATGTCTATGAAACATGTGCATGCAGTGCCTGAGAAGGCCAAAAGAGGGCCTCAGATTCTCTGGATGTGGGGAGAATTTTGTTAGCTGCCATATGGGCTTTAACAACTGAACTCTCTCCAGCCCCTTCCTTACATTGCTTTCAAATAATAACATTTTATTTCTTCTTAAAAATTGTTTTAGATTTATTTGTGCATATTAGTTTTTCCCTGTATGAATGTTTATGTGGCACATTTGTGCTTGGTGCCTGAGGAAGTCAGAAGAAGCCTGGTGAATTGGAGTGACTGACAGCTCTGAAGCACCGTATGGTGCCGGGACTAAACCAGGGTCCTCTGCATGAGCAACACGTGCTCTTCACTGCCGAGCCATTTCTACACCCCCATGACATTTTCTTTTTAATACAGTTTTTCATGGCTACTATATCTTCGAAATTTTGTACAAAAAATTATAAACCTCTTAAAAGTTTTTTTTTCTCATGTGGTCTGATAGGAGGAGTGGTAGACAGTGCACGATATCATGATATCCAAATATTTTGTAATGTAGTGTGCCACCAATAACTTTCCATTGATCTGAGTGGAGCTGGGCATGGGGGTTCATGTTTGTAATCCCAGCACGTGGGAGACTGAGGCAGGGAGACTAAAATTCAAGAACAGCCTTGCCTACAAAAGTAGTAGAACTTAAAACAAAAATCTGATAAAACTGAAAAATTTGGCAGTATTAGTTCTAATTCAGAGGTTCATAGATCCTCCAAAGCTTAATTTATAAAAGCAGTTATTTTTGTCTATTTTTGTGGATGTGCACGTGCACATGCACATGCACGCATGCGTTCAGACATGCGCATGGATCCTCCACAGTGCACATGTGGAGAGCAGAGCAGAGCTTATAGGAGCAGGTTCTCTCCATCCTCCATGTGAGTCCCAGGAATGAACTCAGGCAGTCAAGTTCAGCACCAGCTCTTCTGGATCAGGGACAACCATCTCACCTGCTCCTCCAAAGTCTATTCTTAGACTCTTTGAACTTGCTCCATGGCATTCATAAACTGCCATCAGAGGCCTTTGCGTTCTGAGCTCCATGAGGTTCCAGGTCCACTTTAGAGGGTGACACCTTCATGAGTTTTTCGTATATTTTTGTGAGGAAAAGTTGCCTCTGTAGCATTTATGTTCTGTGCTCTATTTGGCAAATGAGGATTCTTTGTTTAGCTCTCAAATATCAAAAAGCTAAATAAACATTGGGAATGATAACAACAATTTCTGTCTCTCTGTAGGGACATGATTTTTTTTTTTGTTTTAAGAAAAAAAGAGCCTCATCATTTGATAACAGGATTTCTTTTGAATATTTTTCTGAAGAAAATGAAATTCATACTATGTAAATGTAAAGATAATGTGAATTTGCCTTGCAGTGCAATGCGTGTTTTACTCTCAAAATTACCAAGACCATGGATTGTGGATGAGAAGAAAGATGATGGTTATACTGCCTTGCACCTGGCTGCTCTGAATAATCATGTGGAAGTTGCTGAATTGTTGGTGCATCAGGTAGGAGAGGCAGCTATGTTTTAACAGACGTAGAGCATTCTAATTCTTTCGTTCATTTTACCAAGTGGACTTTAATAGGCTGCAATAAAACCCACATGATGATGAAAACCGAAGCAATGTATTCTCTGCCTTTTAACGTTGATTATTTTTGTTTGTTTGCATATAACAGTCTTGCTGTGTAGCCCTGGCTTAGCTAAAACTCATTATCCTGCCTCAGCCTCTGAGTGCTGGCATTGCAGGTATGCGTCTCTGCCTAACACTGGCTCTCTACCCCCAACCCCTTGCGGTGTAGCACAAGTGTAGAGGTCAAAAGACAGTCAGGAAATGATTCCGTCCTTCCATTATGGAGGTCTTGGAGATCAAACTCAGGACTGCAGACTTGGCTGCATCTTGCCAGCCTTTCTCCAACACTGGCTTATACTCTCCCCAGTTTTCACATTTAAATAGGCATAACAGGATGAGCTAACAGTGATACCTCATGACCAGTCAGACACAAATACATATAATAAAAACAAACCAGAAATGTGTGTCTTTCAGAATATGGCATAACATACTAGAGTTTCAGACTTGTGATTAGGCTGGTTTTAAGACCTAACAGTTTAGGGGGGCTGCAGATGGCTCCGCACTTAGAGCACTGGCTTCTCTTCTAGAGGACCTGAGTTCATTCCCAGCACTCACATGGCAGCTCACAACTGTCTGTGACTCCAGTTTCAGGGACTCTTGACACCTTCACACAGAAAACAAACTAATTATTTATTTATTGGAAACCTAGTAGTTCAGGTGTATCTTTTGAAGCTTTGATTCTGTTCTTAATTTTGATTTGCTGTGCCAGGCATTATGCTAAGCAAATTTTTGTGCTGTTATTTCTTAATCTTAACATAAGCCCTGTGACATAGGTTATACTTTCACACCATCAAGGAACCGAAGAAAAGGGCTAAATGGTGAAATGCTTACAAAAGTGGTTTAAAAGTGGCAGAGGTTAAGCCAAAAGTGCCTTGGATTCAAAATCAGTTAATTTGTCCTTAGGTCCTTTCCCTTCTGTGGGTATTGGTGGCTTTCAGAGACAGTTGGCTGGTGGGCTCTTCTGAGCCTGGAGGACTTCCTTCTTTCCCTTTGTACCTTCTCACTGAATGAGAAAGTGAACTGACCAGTCACTAAAATAACTCTGAATTCTATATGGAGACACCATTGCTTTTCAGAGGTATTTACAGTTTGTAGGAATTGCTCTCTCCATGGATATTGAAAGAGAATCATGCTCAGCTCCACAGTGTGCTTCGTCCGTGAGCTGGCTTGAGATAGTTACTGTAAAGGAAATCCTTACCCCAGCTGTTCCACTTGTAGTTTGCTGTCTGTCTGTTGTCAGTGTCCATGTGAAAAGAGTCTGAGGACAGCTTCCAAGGAGGAAACTAGTCAGCAGTGCTGTCTGTTCCTTGGGAGTTGCTAACAGTTTTCTTGTTCTTTAATGTTGCCCAGCAGTAACCATTTTAAATGTATTCATTGTTAGGGAAATGCAAACCTGGATATCCAGAATGTGAACCAGCAAACAGCCCTACACCTTGCTGTTGAACGGCAGCACACCCAGATTGTTAGGGTAAAGTATTTTTTCTTGTTAACCGTACTCATGTTTAGAGCCTTGTGAAAACATGATACAGTGTTCCACTTCTTAAAGTGACATATTCAAGAACTTAAGACTTTAGGGTAAGGGATTAGTATCTAGTTCAGAGTCTTCATCATATTATTCTTAGACTGCTGAATCCTCATAACGTTAGTGAGAAAAATTTAAAGTAACAATTTGAATAATTGACATCCCTCTTAATGTGTGTAGTTAACAGTAAAATTAAAAGCTTTGTCTGGGAACTTGCTGCTTCAAATGGGAAATTGAGCTATATATTTTTAGTTTACTAATCTGGTGATATCAAACAAAATACCCGAAAAAAGTATTTGTTTACATGGTCTTATGGAGCAGTGACTCTTAAAAGTTTGGAGACTGAAGTAGCTACCACAGTGTCTCCTGGAAATGTGCAGGGAAGTTTATTCTTGTACTCTGCCCCAGGCCAGCGGGACTGGACCCTGGGAGGGGTTCTTTATTACTAGCTTTTCTCTTTGCTTTGACAAAATAGGGGCAAAAGCAACTTAAGGAAGGGTTTCTTTTGGCCCACAGTCTGAAATGGTGCAGGCTGTCATGGCAGGAATAGGAACGAGGCAGCAGCTGGTCACGGTGTGTCCCCAGTCAGCAAGAAGAGTTGAATGCTGATGCTCAGTTCAGTGTCTCCCTCTCCCCTTTCTATTTAGTGTGGAGCTCCAGACCATTGCAAGGTATCACCCACATTTATTGTGGGTCTGTCCTTCTCAGTTAAATCTCTCTAGAAACTTTCTCGGGTATGCTCCTGGGTGATTCCAAATTCAGTCCGGTTGACAGAAAACTAGCCAACAATGGTGTGTAAATTCCTGGTTATGCAAGCCTTCCAGGTTGTCCTGATACTTATCAATTTTGAAAAATATGTTCTAGAATGATATTTTACATAACTTTTTAGAACAAGAAAATAGACAAGGTATGATTTGCCAAGACAAGTAAGACTATAGAGTAAGGTTAGTTTCTTTGGATGCTATTGTTTAGAGCTCTTTGATGGTATTTGTAGAAAGGATTAGGAAGATTGTCAAAACACCATAAGGAAAGTCTAAAGTGAGCTTACAGGTTGCTGCACAAGTCACATAATGAGATAGGCAGTAACTCATTTTGCTAAGTGGTTAGATTTTAGCAAACAATGTTTACATTAATTGTTTCTTGAAATTTCGAGCTGTTACTGTAGATTTACTATAGTTTCTTATAGGTGTAGACATTATCCAAATGAGGCATCTTTCCCTCTCTCAGCTTTTGGTCCGTGCAGGTGCTAAGCTAGACATTCAGGATAAGGATGGAGATACCCCTTTACATGAGGCTTTAAGGCATCATACTTTGTCTCAGCTACGCCAGCTACAAGACATGCAAGATGTGGGGAAAGTAGATGCTGCCTGGGAGCCATCAAAAAACACAGTGAGTAAAGATAATGTTCCCTCGCTACCTTTGAAAGCATTTAATTCTTATCTGATCTGCGTTGGATAAAACATTTTATCAGAATTGTACTTGGGTTTACAAAACTTCAACACTACTGATCACTACGAAGTGCATTTTGTTCTACATCTTATCAAAAGTTTGGTTCTTTCTAACTTCAGCTTTACAAATAGGGTAGAGTGGGTGTTTGTTATGATTTGAATTTGAAGTCCCTTAATGCTTGTTCATTTTGACCAGCATTTCATTTGATCAACACCGCATGTATTTGAAGAGCTATCTGCTCAAATCTTTCTCGTTATAAATTTTGAATTCTTTCTTTTCTTTTGGTTTTTATTTTTTTGAGGTGTTAGGGTTGATCCCAAGGCCTCATGCATGCCAGGGCAGCTCTCTCCCACTTCCAATGTCTTTTGTTTTCTTCTAATTATTTCAAGAATTATTTCTATAATATGAAAAGGAGATATCAGTATGTGATATGTACATATTTTCTTCTGATCTATGATTTGTGTTGCCACTGCCCCTACTGCTGCCTCCTCTTTGTCTTTGGGTGTGGTGGTGACAGTGGAAGATAATAATTGTAATACAATGCTTTGGTATAGCAATGAACATAATTTAGTATTTATTGTTTTTGTATAGAAATGATAGCATAGTCAAGAACTAGACCTTGATTGTAATCCCCCACTTAGGAGGCTAAGGCAGGATTTGTGACCAGCATATACTATATAGTGAGTTCCCTGTCAGTCTAGGGGTGAGTGAGACCCTAGCTCAAACAAAACAAAAGTTTCCCTGTATAATTACCTACCATATGTTTCTAGGCACTGGAGGAACACTATATCTCTAAGTACAGAGAAAGTCTTAAGTGCAGATACAGCAGTTCTGTGTATAATGACTGGTATGTCTGCACCCTCGGTCTTCCGCAGTTAAGGAGGTCCAGAATGGACATTTGATCTTTTTTATGTTCTCCAAAAACTGTTTTTCATTCTTAGAAAGTTGTAAGAGATGGGGCTCCATTTGATCTAGTGTTTCCCCAAGATGCTTCTCTAAATCAAGATGGGCTTGGAAGTCTAATGTCTGGTGATGTCTTCCTTGTCAGCAGTGCCAAGGATGTCAAGAAGGGAGTTGTGCTCACATGCATGTTTCTGTCCTTCTTTTGGCAGTAGTGTTTTATGATGAGGTTTCACTGTCTTGCCCAGTTGTCCTCAAACTCTTGATCCTCCTGCCTGACTTTTGAGTGGCTGGGATTATGTATATGAGCACCATGACTGATTTTTGACAATGTTCTTAGAAGAATGGAATGTCCTTTTTAATGACTTACTTATTTTTGTTTTAAGTGCATTGGGGTGAGTTGCTTGCCTGTATGTCTGTATGGAGAGTATCAGAAGCCCTAGAACTAGAGTTACAGACAACATGTGTGAGCTGCCATGTGAATGCTGGGAATTGAACCAAGTCCTCTGAAAGAGTAGCCAGTGCTCTTAACCACTGAACCATTTCTCCAGCCCAGAGCAGAATGTCTTTCTTAAATATTATTATGTATGGTTTATGTATCCTAAGAAAATTTTGTCCAAATGAAGGTTACTTACATTTTTTTTGTTGTTTTATGCTATATAGAAGCTTATAAGTTTGAGCTCTTGCTTTAAGTTCACTGTTCAAGTGAACCTTTATTTAGAGTATGGCATAGATCAGAGTTCATTTGTCACTCACTGGTTGATGTCCAGCTGTCCCTGCGCCATTTGTTGAGTAGTCTCTTTTTCTAATTGAATGTCTGCTGCCTTTATCCAAGATCAGCTAGCTATCTGTGGACGCCTCCTTTTGCATACACCGTCTTGTTCTTTTGGTCCATGTTCTTAGCCTTGGGATGCCTGCTCAAATGTCTTGTAGCTTTGGGATTCAGCGTTTGCTCATGCTGAAATTAGTGAATGGATGTCCTCAATTTTTTTTTTTATTGTTTGGCTATTTTAAGCCTTTATACTTCCAAATGAATTTTATTACCATCTTGAAAAGTATAAATGAATCTGAGGGCAAAATGTTTGTGAATTTTTGTCTTGCATGGCTTGGGTATATGTTACTAACTCCTTTGTGCCTTCTTTCTTGATCATCATTTAAGATGGAGAAAAGCCTTCTTTCCGTAGGCTGTTGTAGAAGATCATAAAAGTACTTGAAACAGTGCATGGCTCATTATGGATGCTTAGTGGATCTTGATAGTGATTTTTAACAATTTCAGATAACACAATCAGATGCTGATTCATCTCACTAAGTTTTGCCTTGATTCAGAGAGTTAATTGGTAGCAGCTCCAGAGTAACACTGAATAGGAACAAAAGTAGTTTCTTCTCAGCCAGAACCTGCACTTGAGTTTCTCAGCCTTAATCGACCTAACTTTGGGTCTGTGTCTGTCTCTGAATCAGTCACGTAGGAGGCAGGTATCCAACTGGGTTTAACCACTTTGGTCCACTTGTACACTGCAGAGCCAGTTCTCAAATGTGGAAAATCAAGGAACATGGGGGTGGGGAGAGATGAGTTCACATTAGGACTGAAACACACACACATATTGTTAGTGATAATTGATGGCAGATTTTCCTAAGGGAACGTCATGACTCTTTATTTGATTTCAGTTAATAATGGGACTTGGTACCCAGGGGGCAGAAAAGAAGAGTGCAGCATCTATTGCCTGTTTCTTGGCAGCCAATGGTGCCGACCTCAGCATTCGAAATAAGAAGGGTCAATCACCACTGGATCTCTGTCCTGACCCAAGTCTCTGCAAAGCGCTGGCAAAATGTCATAAGGAAAAAGTCAGGTTTGTAGTCTTTTTCATCATGTAACCGAATGTTCTACTCATAAGGTGCCGTGTAACTCCTAAGGGAGGTCCTGGGACTTGCAGGTGTCCAAATCTCTGCAGTTCTTAGGTCTTTGGGCTGCACTTGAAAGCATTTCCTCTGTGACCTATGTCTCATTCCATGTTGCATTCCCCACGTTATGTATATCACTTTATGCATGATAAACTTAAAAAGCTTTTCTAAACTAGCTTAATCTCCTATGAATCCTATGTGCTCTGGGAATTTATAAGGAAAAACCTTACTAGGAAAAGCCTCACTAAATGCTTTGATTGTTACAGTATTTTTCTATGATAATCCTCTAGACATTTTACCACAGGACAGTTTACTCTCATTGAAAGTTCGTAAGAATTCTAGCACTTTGCAACAGGAGCTTGGAAACAGTTATCAGCAATGAAGGGTTAAAAGAATGTACAAGTGAGCCAGTCAGCCTATGGGTTGTAGCATTTTTCCTGAAGATGATCCTTTCACATATCCCTATTTTTCTGACAGTTAAGTATGTCAGTTGTTTTAATGAAAATGTCTGGTGTAAATATTTTCTTTACCGAGATAGTCATGCAAAAATTATGCATCTCTGTTTTTGTTTGTTTATTTTTGTTGTTTGTTTGTTTGTTTCTTTCGAGACAAGGTTTTTCCTGTGTAACAACCCTGGCTGTCCTGAAACTCACACAGATCTACCTGTCTCTGCCTTCCACGTGCTGGGATTAAAGATGTGTGCCACCACCACCCAGCCACATCTGTTTTTTAATACAAACAATGGTATGAAAATATTTTTGACCTTTATACTTCTTATTACTGACTATATTGGTAGCTCTCTCTCTTCTTTGGTGTTTTCTCGCCTCTGTTAAATTGTACATAGAATAGCCAAGTAGTGGTTGGCGAGGTGTTGGTGGCACACTACTTGCTGTTACATATACATAGAGAGAGAGGTTATTGAAGAATATATTTTAAAGATTCCTTTCAATTATGTCTCTGTCTATGGAGGCAGAGGTTTCAGATCCGCCTGCAGCTGGAGTTGTGGGAGATTATAAACCATCCAATGTGGATGCTGGAAACTGAACTTGGGTTCTCTGAAAAAAATGGTATATTCTCTTAATTTCTGGGGCATCTTTCCAGCTCTCTCTCTCTTTTTTTTTTTTAATATAAATGATTGAACTAGGAGCCCATGCTAACTATTGAGCCCAATATAAATACTTTAATGTATATATATATTTTAAGTATATCTTTAAAAAACTTAAAATTTTATTACCAGAGTATAAATGCATTTAGAAATAGGTACTTTAATTACTGCAGTCATGATTTTGAACAGTGGAACCGTTATGTGCATTCCTAAGTTCTTGGAACCCGTGTTTACTTTCCATAGCTGTATTAGTTATACATACATGCATTTTCCTGCCTTTTTTGCATATTTATGCTATGTAGTCTACCTTTCTGTAGTGTAATTTTATCCTTCTAAACAACACACTCAGTGGACTGTCAGGACAGCAGCCGGAGTGTCTCACTGTGTGTGTTTTCCTGGTGAACTCTGGTGGTGCTGTCCTAGTTGACACCACAATACGATGTTTTCCTTTGTGAACTCTGGTGGTGCTGTCCTAGTTGACACCACAATACGATGCTAATCAAGGCTTCTGTTTTATTCCTGGGATAGAAAATGTTCTAAATTAAATTTTACTTATATTAGCTTTTTGTTTTGTTTATTTTGAGACAGAAGCTTAGTCTGTTCCTCTGACTGTCTGACTAAACCCACCATGTAGACCAGCCTGGCTCATTAAATTAGTTTTTGCTGGTGTTTTTAGCTGTTTATTAGAAGTTCAACCTTGTTCATTGAGTCTTCATTTAATTTGAAGATCGACTGGTACTAGAAGAATGTGTAAAGGTGCAGAGAGGTTTATAAGTTTAAGAAAGCTCAAGCATTTAGTACCTTTTTGAGCAGTAGAGATGTGAAAATGAGCAAATATGAATAGAAAAGGAAATAGAAGAAAGGTTTTATATAATGCTGTTGACATTTGATATTTAATATAATCTGTTTTTTTACGTGTACAATGACACTTAGGTTGTTAAAAAAAATAAACTTTTTAGAGTATTTGGATAGGCTTGATTTGACATACTTTGTTTTATTAGTGGCCAAGTGGGTTCTCGGAGTCCTTCTATGATTAGCAATGACTCTGAAACCTTGGAGGAATGTATGGTGTGCTCAGACATGAAGAGAGATACTCTTTTTGGTCCCTGTGGACACATTGCGACTTGTTCTTTGTGTTCCCCACGTGTCAAGAAATGCCTCATCTGTAAAGAGCAGGTTCAGTCCAGGACAAAGGTAATGAGTCTGTGATGTGTTGCTCTATCTGCTGTTGAGTTCTGTGATTACCATAACATATGTTAGACTATGTGGTAGTTATTTCACTTTGTTCTTACAAATGAGTTAAATACCGTAATATGTGATTTATACATTTAAAGTGACCAGTTCAGATTTTCCGAGTTGATTTCTGGTTTACCCTTATTGATAATACTTTGCCATGTTCATTATTATCACAAAACCATCCATGGATTTTAACTCTAGATTTTTTTTAGCTTATATTTCCTTCTTTACATCTAAAGTATAGTACTTAAAAAATAGTTACTATTTTTCTTTCAAAGCCCTCTAAAACTTAGATACATTGAGTTCTGTTTTGTATTTTATACTATGTAGTTTTTAAATTTGTAGAAAATTTAACAAAACGAGACTTCTAACGAACTCAGTACATTTCCTGGGTTATTAGCAGAGCCTTTGACCATAGGAAAATAGTGACCCCAACTGATTAAAGAGGAATCAGCAGCTTCATTGAAGAAAAATTCTAAAACCAGTATTTAGAAGAAAGGCTATTTTTAGACGAATTGTTTGGATTGTTCAGTTATTTGGGAAATATAAATACATTTCAAATTAGTACAAACTTTTTGTTGAATTAGGAAATAAAAGTTTTTATTTTAAGTGCTAATAATCAATGTTGAAAGTGTGACTTTGTTAATACTACTAGAGGCTTGGAGGCCGTCCTCTGCTCAGAGCAAAATGCTTTATTCAGTTGTTCCATTCATGAGAGTAGAACCTGAGGAAGTAAGCATAAGGGGAAATTTTGTGCTTAGACTTGTCTTTCAAGTAGGAGATTGTTAGATAATTTGCTCTAATATTTTAAACTTGTACAAATATTAAGTAAGTTATTAGTATTGGAGGTAGCTTTTGAGTTCAGGAATATCAGAGACCAACCAGATTTTACTGCACTAGACTAGTGCCAAGTATACGCGCTCCATGTACATCCCTGAGGCTTGGGCTGGAGAGTAAACCTTTACTAAAGCAAGCAAGAAGACAGTGGTTAGTGATGGGTGCGAAGTGGCCATTTCTGGACAATAATACTAAATAAAAGAAAGCTATATGTAGCTATGCTGGAAAACAAATGGGAAACTAAGGGCAGTGGTGTGAGCTGCAGGGAAAGGGGAGTCAGTCACGGTTGTTGCAGTACATGACAAAATGTATTTTGTAGATGAGGTCAAATGGAAATTATGAGTAGGTTGTAGAAGACTTTAGGATAAGGGTGAGGAATAACCTAAAAGCTTTGGGCTTCAAGCAACATGGGAATTGACCAGGTCCCAAAATGGGGTCTTTAATGGAGAATTCCCTAGATTGAGGTAACATAGGCACCTCTCTTGCACTTTTAGCAATTTACTACTCTGGGTAAGGTTTTGTTGTTATTAGTCTTCTCATAACCATTTGTTTTAATACTTGTTTATTAAGATTTCCTTAAAGTTTTTGGAAGAAAAAAAGGAAAATTAACATTTAGCTCATTATCCCTGGCCTCAGATTAAATGGAGTCTTTATATGTGTTAGGAGGGAGGGAGCAGCAGAAAGAGTGCATGTTAAGCTAGGGCACCTAAGGATGTGAGATTGAGCAGCCAGGAGGGCAGAGCACACTGGGGTACACTGAGTATACCCCAGAGTACACTGGGGTGGTCAGCTGCTAGGTGGACATGCTTTCTCTGCAGTGTTCACTCTGCTGGTTTTGTTTTCTTTTGCTGTAGATTGAAGAATGTGTGGTGTGCTCTGACAAGAAAGCAGCTGTTCTCTTTCAACCTTGTGGACACATGTGTGCTTGTGAGAGTAAGTAGTAGCTTATTGGGAACCTCCCCAGTGTCATAAAAATAAGAGTGAAGTGAAAAATTACGTCGTTGATTGTGTGTGTGTGTGCTCATGTGTGTGTGTGCGTGTGCGTGCTTGTTTATTTATTGGATAACCCCCTACAGAAAATCTGGACAAGGATTTAGTACCATTTTGGTCTATACTTTAGAGTAATAGAGTATACTGAGTAATTTGAATACTGAAATTCTGTGTTCTATCAGGCTGAATTTTTTTAATTTCAATTATATTACCACAAAAGGATCTCTCTTTCACACACAGTGGAACCCTATTTATAAACCTCCTAGAACATCTAGTCCATCTTTTTTTGCGCATAACTTTGGCGCATCTTCATTTGTCTTCATCGTAACATTACCTGTCCTGTGCCTGCTGGACTCCTCAGGCTCTCACAGCTTCTGTTGTTGGGGGCTATAATTTTGTTCTGTGAACTGTTACGTCAGGAGAAGTTTAAGGAGTCTGTTCTTTGGACAGACATCTTTGAAGCTTGTCTAATGCTTTAGAGCAGTTGTTCTCAACCTTCTGCTGAGACCCTTTAACACAGTTCCTTATGTTGTGGTGACCCCAACCACTAAATTACTTCATTGTTACTTATAACTTTAATTTTTCTACTGTTACTAGTTGCAATGTAAGTATTCGATATGCAGCCACTGTGAAATGGTTATTTGGGTCCCAAAGGAGTCTTGACCCACAGGTTGAGAAACACTGCTTTTAAGTCTCTTAGGCCCATTGTTTTGAAGGCCTTGGCTTTTTATATTCTTCTTGAATCTTACAGGATTTGAAATTCTCTTTCCTTTACTTTTATTTTTATGGGGGGGTTCTATTTACTTATTAGTGAAAGATCTCAAGTTTAATACCTTGTTTAAATACTACTTTATATTATAAAATAGGTTAGTTAACAAATACTTGGTTTTATTTTGCTGACTAGAATATCATGCAGATTATATGGTAATCTTATTGGTTTAGATGCCTATCTTAGGATTTTTATTGTTGTGAAAAGACACTGTTACCACAGCTTTTATAAGGGAAAACATTTAATGGGGTGGCTTACAGTTTCAGAAGTTCAGTCCATTATCATCATAGTGGGACATGGTAGCATGCATGCAGACATGGTCCTGGAGCTGAGAGCCCTACATCTTGATCAGCAGGCAACAGGAAGTAGACTGGGACATGGACATGGCTTGAGCACGTCTGAGACGACAAAGCCCACTTTCACAGTGACACACTTCCTCCAACAAGTCCACACCTACTCCAACAAAGTCACACCTCCTAAACTTAGTGCCATTCCCTGTGCCTCCCTTTTATAAATGTTGGGTTAAATTAATTACATTTTATATTTATTTATTTGTGTATATGTCTCTAAGTTGTGTGTGTATGTATGTGTGTGCGTGCCCAACATGGTGCATGTGTGGAAGTCAGAGGACTCTTCAGAGAGGCGGTTCTCTCCTTTCACCCTGTGGGTTTTGGAGCTCAAACTCAGATGGTCAAGCTTGACCTCCAGGTAACGTTATCCCTTTGCCATCTTATAGGACCCTTGAATACTGGTGTTTTTGTTTTAATTTTTGTTTCATTCTTGATAGGCAACTAGACAACTAAATAAAGGGTCATGGGTTTGTTCAATTAGCAGTCTACCTCAAATAAATGTTTCTATTTACCAAGGCCTGGTGTAACAGCTATCATCACCTGTCAGAAGAACACAGAAAGACAGTCTCTTGGTCTTAAGTAGACTTTTGTAGACCAGAGGTTGACAAACTTTTTTTGTTTTTGGCTTTATAGACCACATGGCTTCTGTAGTAACCCCTCATTTTCCAACTGCCCAATGCTGTTATCATAGTCCAGAAACAACCACTGAACTATGATTCAATAAAAGTTCATTTAAAAGCTGGGCAGTGGTGGTGCACACCTTTAATCCCAGCATTTGGGAGGCAGGGACAGGCAGGTCTCTTAAGTTGGAGACCAATCTGGTCTACAGAGTGAGTTCCAGGACAGCCAGTTCTGTCTACATAGAGAAACCCTGTGTCAAAAAAACCAACAAAACCAAATCAAAAGCTCATTTAAAAGAACAGACTTTGGGGCATTGATTTGTTGATCTTAACCTACTGTAGTCCAGATTACTGACTGTGTGAGCCTTGGCAGATAATTATAGCCACTAACATTGATTACACAGTTTTTTGAGCCTTTATATTTTATTTTCCCCCAACGATTTCCAAAAACATTAACATTTTTGCTTTATAATGTACTAGTTTTTATTGAACTTTTAACTCTGTACTAGACATTTAATCTCTTCTTAAATACACCATGACTTAACTTTCAGCACAATCATAGTTTATATGAGTTTTCTATGTTTTTTTGTTTGTTTGTTTTTTATGATTCTAGGGATCAGACCTATGGCCTCTTGGCTCTTTAGCAAGCTCTCTGCCTCAGTCACATCCCCGGCCCTAAACTTTTTTTTGGAGACAGTATCTTGTTTAGAGACAGTTATTACTCGTAGCCCAGGCTAACCTTGAGCTTTTGGTTCTCCTGCTTTTGCCTCCCAAGTACAGGAACTGAGTATGAGCACCACACTGCCCAGCTTCTAACCATGTGCGTAGCCACCTCCTGGATGTGGCTGAAGTGAACAGCCCTTTCCTCAAGAGTATTAGCGCAGTGCCCACACCTCAGGGTGCCAAGGAGAACTCTTGAGGAGTATAAAGTACTTTCACCAGCCAAAGGAAGGTTTATATCCTTTTTGAAGAGGCTGATGATATTTTTGTACAAAAATATTACTAAACAGTTACAGAAAGTTTGTGTAATTGTGATAAGTTATTTGATTAGTATATGATACATTTATCCTTTAAAAAAAGAAGTTTGCCCCATACTAAAGACAAATCCCAAACTAGATTTATTAGTCCCTGCCTACTGCATGTTGCATTATCAAGAGTGAGACCATTTATGTTCAAGCCTTGTTATCAGGCTTGATAATGATTCCATACCCAGTGTGCTTCCATTAGGAGGATGTACCCCAGCCTGTCCATGCCCATGGTTCCATGTTTTGATAAAGTTTAGCTTATCATTGTGCCTAGAGAGTTTCTTCTCTCTCTCCCTCTCCCTAGCTCTCTCTCTCTTTTTATCCTTCTTTCTTTTTCACTTGCAGAGACTTTTTATCTTTTATTTTTAGTTTTTGAGACAGGATTTCTCTGTGTAACAGCTCTGGCTGTCCTAGAACTACCATATCAAGGACCCAGAATCTCAGTCCAATGGAAAAATAGCAAAGCCTTTCTTAGGGGACTGAGTGCAGTGTTTACAGTGTGTGCAGTGTTCACCATAACTGTCTCCCTTCAGATATTTACAGCCTGGATACGGCAGTCATTGTTCTAATTTTAACTGAATGTATTTCTCTCCATTTTCTAAATCTTAAGATATTTTTTGTTTGTTTATTGGTTTTATTTTGGATTTTTGAAATAGGATTATAGTTGTATACCACCATTCCTGGCTAAACCTTAAGATTTAGAAATATTGCCGGGTGATGCTGGCTCACACCTTTAATCCCAGCACTCTGTGAGTTTGAAGCCAACCTGCTCTACAAGAACTAGTTCCAGGACAAGCCCCAAAGCTACAGAGAAACTCTGTCTTGAAAAAACAACAACAAAACAAAAAAAAAATTTACTTAAAAAAAAAATCACTATTTGGTTATGTTAGAAAATGTGTTTATAATATGTTCTTTTTTCCAGCAAACATTTTTCAGTCTTAGGTTAATAACATGACAGTGAGGTAGGATTTTTGTTTATAACTTGTTATAGTTAAAATCTTAGATAACTGCTTTAGTATTTGCTTTAGTATATGGTTCACAGAGAAATTAGCAGAAAAAGGCAGTGTTATTTCTGTTGTAGCTAAAGAAGCATCTGTGTTACTCATTTCAGACTGTGCCAGCCTGATGAAAAAATGTGTGCAGTGCCGGGCAGTGGTTGAACGAAGGGTGCCTTTCATCATGTGCTGTGGTGGGAAGAGTTCGGAGGACCCCTCTGATGATGTCTGTGAGTGTCTTCTCTTCCATCTTTACATAGAATTATACTGTGTTACTGCCCTGTGAAACAAGAGCTGGATTGACAGAGGAGCAAGTATAGCTTTTTGATGCTTTTGTTTGTTATAAGAATGTAAAATTACATTTTATTTAGTTTGTGGAATGCTTATATAGACTTTCAAAAGGTGTGTGTGCATGTGGGAACATGAAAGCCTTCATATGCGTACGGAAATCAGAGGATAATTCTATGGAGTTGGTTCTCTTCCTTTAACCTTTCCATGGGTGCTAGGGCTCATACTCAAGTTGCTAGGCTTATAGGACAGCCCAACACCAAACTTTGGAGGCTTTGTAATATGAAGAACATTTATGTTCTTAAAGAATACTTGCTTTCTGTTTTAAAGCTGAAATATAGTGGCTGTGTTTGTGTACCCATTTTTGGAGTCAGCTTAATTAAGCATATACTCTACCAATTGGGGCACCAAATTCCAAGTTATTTTTTCTTTTCAGTTTACAAATGTATTCATTTGGTTCCTGTACATAGCAGGCTTACAGGATCAATTAAGTGGGATGTATTGTATGGAATAGTAAGTAGAAAGATGAAAGGTAACTTTCCATTTATCCCTTTTATGTCATGGTGCTGATAAATTCAAGTCATTGCTCATGCTTAGCAGGCACTCACCTGCTGGACTTTATTCCAAATGCTTCATAATACAACTGTTTAAAGTTTTATTTATTTATTTTTCTTTAGGTCAGTGTTCTTTTGCTATGAAGGGACACCATGACCATGACAACTTTTTTTTTTTCTCACGATAGGATTTTTCTTTGTAGATCTGGCTGTCCTGGACCTCATTCTGTAGACAAGGCTGGCCTCAAACTCTCACAAATCCTCCTTCCTCTTTCTCCCAAATGCTGGGATTAAAGACATGTGCCACCACACCCAGCAACCATTATAACTCTTAAAAGGAAGGCATTTAATTGGGGTTGACTTACAGTTTGAGAGGGCAGTTTATTATCGTCATGGTGGGGAGCATGGTGGCCTGCAGGCAGACATGATACTGGAGAAGTGATTCAGAATTCTATATCCAGATTCACAGGCAGCAGGAAGAGAGAGAGATTGGGATTGGCTTGGGCTTTTGAAACCTCAGAGCCCACCCCCACAGTGACACACTTTCTCCAACAAGGCCACACCTCCTAATCCCTCTCAAGTAGTGCCACTCCCTGATGACCAAGCGTTCAAACATAGGCTCCTATGCGGACCTTGCAGTTTATGTACAGGTGATGGATAATGGTTTCTTTGATTCTTGGTTTGTAAACATGTTTTGTAAACAGATGAACATAAACATTGCTGCACACACCTCTGACCAAAGCTCTTACCTTTTTCACAAATAGAGAATAAAATTCCCAGGTATAAGTAGTACCTGAAATAAAAGGCCAAGAATGTACAGAGAAGGTCATGTAAAGTCAAAGACCTTTTATCATAGCCTTCTGAATTTTATTCTTAACAATAGAATCTTGGCATAAAGAAAGGAGGGTTGGTCAGACTTGGGTGGATCATGCCTGTAATTCCATTACTCAAGTACCTGCGGATTAACATGAATTTGAGGCCAGCCTGAGCAGCAGAGTAAGACTGCTTCAAAATAAACAAACAAATAAACAAAAATTAAGCTGGGTGTGTGGTGGCACATGCTTTTTAAAATTATTAGTTTGTTTATTTTTATTTACTTAGTCACTCATACATTGCATTTCAACTGCAGTTTTTCCTCCTTCCACTCCTCCAAATCCCCTCCCCTTCTCTTCCAGATCTCTTCTGTTTCCCTTCAGAAAAGAACAGCTCTCCCTGGGATAACAACTGAGCACGGGCATAGCAAGTTACAGCAAGACTAGGCACACACCCTCATATCAAGGCTGGACAATAATCCAGCAGGAGGAAAAGGGTCCCAAGAGCAGGCAAAAGATTCACATCATCCCCACTCCCACTGTTAGTTCAACAAAAATCAAGCTAAGCATTCATACCATGTATGCTAAGGACCTAGTTCAGACCCATTCAGGCCCCGTGATTCTTGCTGCAGCCTTTGAGCCCTGCTTAATTGATTCTGTGAGTCATGTTCTTGTGGTGTCCTCTGTTGTCTGGATCCTACAGTTCTTCCTTCACCTCTTTGGTAGAGTCCCCTGAGCTCCTCCTCCTAATATTTGGCTGTAGGTCTCTGCATCTGCTGTGACACATGTTTTTAATCCTGGCACCTGGGAGTCAGAGGCAGGCAGGTCTCTGAATTTAAAGCCTGTATACTCTATATTGTGAATTCCAGGCCAGAACTACATAGTAAGACCTTATTCAAATAATCATTGTCATTTTCATCATCATTGTCATCAATATCATCATTATCTAGCATGGTGGATGCTGCCTGTTATCTAAATACTTGGGAGGTAGAGGTGGGAGGATTAGGAGCTCATGACCAGCTTTGCCTATATAGTGAGTTCAAGGCTAGTTTGAACAACCTGTCTAGTGAGCCCTGTCTAGAAAAAAGAGCAAAAGGAAGGAAAGTACATCCTTTTTTTTTTTTTTAAAGAAAAATCATCTAAGAGATTAGTTAATACTTCAGTAGTAGCTACTTTGCTATGGTTCCGGTGGCCTGTGAGCAGAGAAAAGGAGTGTGCATGTTTGCCAGAGGAATTAAAATGCAGAAATTCTCGTCACTGCAAACCTCTTTCTCCCTACCTCGCCTATTTTTTTCTTTTTTTCTTTTTGGACCAGGTCTTGCTATGTAGCCCAGACTGACGTGATGGCAGTATTCCTGCCTTGAGTCTCCTGAACGTTGCAGTAGCAATCATGTGCTACTATCTCAGACTTTCTCTATTTCTTTTTTTTTTTTAATTATGTATATGTAGTAAGGGGGCTGCTTGTTTGGTTCCTGGATGCCCAGCTAGCTTAGACCTGAAATAATCACACAGAAACTGTATTATTTAAAACACTGCTTGGCCCCTTAGCCCTAGCTTCTTATTGGCTAACTCTTACATCTTAATTTAACCCATTCCTATTAATCTATGTATTGCCACGTGGCAGTGGCTTACTAGCAAAGTTTCAGCATATCTGACTCTGGTGGCTCCATGGTGGCTCTCTGACTCTGCCTTCCTTTTTGCCAGCATTCAGCTTAGTTTTCTTTGCCTAGCTAAGTTCTGCCCTGCTGTAGGTCCAAAGCAGTTTCTTTATTCATTAATGGTAATCACAGTATACAGAGGGGACTCCCATATCACCATGCCTTTTCTGTTTAAATAAAAATGAAGGTTTTAACTTTAACATAGTAAAATTACATATAACAAAACAGGTATCAAATAAGAATTATAGCTACAATATTTATATCTACTTTATCATTTATCATTACTAGGATAACTATAAGTATAAATTTTTCAACTCCATCAAAGACTCCAGAAGGATATGATATTACCTAAGTAAACAGGAAGTACATTGTAAGCAACTTCTAAAACTCTAGAATTGACAGAGACATTTTTTCTGCCTGGACAGTCACCCAAAGTTCTTCTTTACCATTGGGGCATCCATCTTCAACCCACAGGCCCATAGTTTCCAGCAGACTTTTCCACAAAGCAGGAAATTTCAAAGACAGTTCCACCTATACTGGCAGTTTGTCCATCACATTCTTCTGTGTCCTGCAGAATGTCTAGCAGGCTCTCTCATGAAGCAGGAACCCTGAAGACTGTCTCAGCTTTAGGCAAATTTAGCAGTCATTTCTTTGTGGGTCCTGCATGTCCAGTTACGCAGTCCAGGCAAGAGCAGTTTCTTGCCCAAATGACTAGCAAACTCCATAAGGAGCCTCTTCAGTGCCCATCTTTCTCTTGAGGTACCAAGAGCAGATGTGTCATGAAAAGTCTTAAGTTCTTAAACATTCAAATGCCATATTCTGAAGGTCTCTGAAAGATTTGAAGAATACCTGTCTAACTGAACTACATATCTGTCCAACTAGAAAATTAACTAACATGACTAGAAGCTTGATGATTATTAATCTATATTTCTTAATTATACATTATATTTTTAAATGAACTGTACAGTTACAATATCTTAATCAAGAGCAGAAATATATACATGTAACAAAAATTGACCTGAAATTGTATCAATAAACCAAGATCCATACCAATGCAAATTATATATTTATATTTATATATATATATATAATATATCA
>NC_022020.1:4539006-4540604 GCF_000317375.1 Microtus ochrogaster
CCCCCACTCCTCTTCCCCTCCCTCTCAAGTCTGAAGAGCAGTCAGGGTTCCCTGCCCTGTGGAAAGTCCAAAGTCCTTCAGGAGCACTTTTTAAAATGCTAAGCTGCATCATTACTATGGTATATACAGTATTGTCTTCCCAGTTTAAAACTTAAGTTGTGCCCTTTCTATGATATATATGGTACTTCCTTCTTGCTTTACACTGAAGCTGTTTGCTGCCTCTGAGAGTCATGCCCACAACCCCATTTCTAGGCACACAGCCAGTCCAAGTTCCACCAAGCAACCCACAGCACACTGCTCACAAACCCCATCCAAATGCTCGGTTTTGCAAAAGAGTCAGAATTTGTGCTAGCAGCACAGCTCACAGTGGTGTTTTTATACTGCTTGGCTGCTACCACTGAATCAGTAAGACCTCTCTTAAAGGAGCTGTGGCAAGCTGCCAGCTGAAAAAAATGTGGCTAAACTTTGTATTTTTTGTGTCTAGAGTTCCTTTCCAAGCCCTCTCAGGTTTTAGTCCAGCATGTTGACATGCCAGTTTGTAGTAAGGAGGCCTCTTGTTTGGCCCTGGACGCCCAGTTATCTTAGACCCGAAATAATTACACAGAAATTGTATTGATTAAAACACTGCTTGGCCTCTTAGCTCTAGCTTCTTACTGGCTAACTCTTACATCTTAATTTAACCCATTTCTATTAATCTGTGTATTGCCACATGGCAGTGACTTACTGGCAAAGTTTCAGCATATCTGACTCTGGCGGGTCCATGGTGGCTCTCTGACTCCGCCTTCCTTTTTCCCCAGCATTCAGCTTAGTTTTCCTTGCCTAGCTAAGTTCTGCCCTGCTATAGGTCCAAAGCAGTTTCTTTATTCATTAATGGTAATCACAGTATACAGAGGGGACTCCCACATCATGTATAAGTATGTGTGTGTGCAGGTACCCAAGCACAAAGGCCCAAGGCATTGATTTCCTTGGAGTTGGATTTACAGGTGGTTGTGAGTCATCTGATATGGGTGCGAGAACTAAACTGTAGTTCTCTGCAATGTCATTGTGATATTTTGGCCACTGAGTACTCTCTCTAGCCCCTATTTCTGCTAGGGTTTCTATTGCTGTGAGGAGACTCCATGACCATGGCAACTCGTATAAAGGCAAACATTTCACTGTGGAAGCTTGCTTACATTTCAGAGGTTTAGGTGGGTTATGGCAGCATTCAGGTACACATGATGCTGGTTACATTCTTGATCAGAAGGCAACAGGAAGTTAACCGAGATACTGGGCAGTAGCTTGAGCATAGGAAACCTCAAAAGCCTGCCCTCACAGTGACCCATTTCCTCCAAAAAAGCCACATGTCCTAATAGTGCCACTCCCTATGAGATTATGAGGGCCAGTTACATTCACACTACCACACCCACCCAAGCCTATTTCCTCTTATGATTATAAATGAGTGTTATCTGAATTTCACTACTGTGTCTTTGTCTCTCCATATGTAATGTTAGCTCCCTCCACCCCTTCTGTTATAGAATCTACAGAACCCAGGGCCTTGCACATGGTGTGCAAGCATTCTACCACCAGCTGTCTTTAGCTACACGGGTTTGAAGGGTTTT
>NC_022020.1:4540704-4557058 GCF_000317375.1 Microtus ochrogaster
GTGTGTGTGTGTGTGTGTGTGTGTGTGTGTGTGTGTGTGTGTGTGTGTTCGTTTGTTTTTATTTTGTTTTATTTTGCTTTTCAAGATAGGGTTTCTCTGTGTAGCCCTGAAACTCACTCTGTAGACCAGGCTGTCCTTGTACTCAGAGATCTACCTGCCTCTGCCTCCCAAGTTCTGGGATTAATAAAAACGTCACTGCCCAATTCAGTTTTTTTTTTTTTAGTAACTAAAATTATAGAAATATGTCATTATGTCAAACAGTAATAACTAAGAAGGTATTTCTTAAATTCTAGCAAGTGGGACTATTCCAGTGCTGCAGAAGGACAAAGACAACACCAATGTCAATGCAGATGTACAGAAGCTGCAGCAGCAGCTGCAGGACATCAAGGAGCAGGTAATGATTGCGTCCTGCCACCCAGTGCTTCTTACTATGCCACTTAACACATGTCTACTAGGCGACTGGCCTTTTCTGTAATAGTCATGGTTTGTGATAGCAGGTCGATGTCACAAAACAATGAGGTTTAGTCAGACATTTTCCAGAACAGGAAACACACACAGGTGCCAATAAACATGCTGGAAAAAGCCTGAAAATCACAATGAACTAGTTTGAGGAGTGTGGAGAGATTGTCGTGTGTCATGTAGAAGGCAGTGCACCAGCATCCTCCTGTGCTGCTGCTGGGCAGAGATGCTCCTAACCCACAGAGGAGAGCACAGGCGTCTAATGAACCTAGCAGATCTGCTGGAAATCAGAGTGTTAAAACCTGGGTAGTGTGGTTTTTCTCTGCTGGGAAGAAGCAAAGGGGAAGTTTCTGGAGTCTTGCAGGGTTACAGGTTGTGAATTTCTGTGGCTTGTGTACATTTCCAAATGTTTATTTCAGTAGAAAATTAAAATGTGCATATGTATGTGTGTTTATGTAGAAAAACAAGGGAAAAATAAGTGCAAAATTCAGATTGGTGTTCATCATTGAGAGTTGGATAGAGGGGAGAGGGGAGGGTGTTGGAAGGGACTTGAGAAGTGAAGAGTAGCATTTCATACATCAAACTGGGTATTGTTATCTTCATTTTATACAATATCAACGAAGTACTCTTTTATATCCTTGATATTTATCAAAGCAAGAAGAACAGGTGTATACTAGGTGACACCACAAGTCTTGAGCCAGGTGTAGTAGTACACTCCTAACCCTTAAACTGAGGAGGTCGAGTTGAAGACCAGAGAAACCTTGTCGCACAGACAACACAGCAGAAAGAATAGTAAATCATATCCTTTGCTTTGACACAGGGATTTAATTGCTTCAAAGACTTGAACAGCAGGAGTGTGGTCTGAGGTTGGCAATCACACCCCTATTGCCAGCCAATAGCAGTCTTTAATAGCAAGTTTACTTTCTGAATTTACCAGATTTAATCAATAGAGTAATGATTCTCAACCTTCCTAATGCTGCAACCTTTTTATTACAGTTTCTCATGTTATGGTGACCCCCCAACCATTAAAATTACTTCATTGCCAATTCATGACTATAATTTTACTACTGTTATGAATTGTAATGTAAATATCCGTTATGCAGGATAACTAATGTGTAACCCCTGTGAAAAGGTTGTTCCACCCCCAAAGGTGTTGCAACCATAGGTTGAGAATCACTGCAATAGAGGGTGGCCCGTCATCACATGATAACTAGTTTAAAACGGAATGCATGTATTTACTAGGCCTTTGTGTACATGTCTGAAGAGAGAAAAGCCTTTTCATTGAGCTGTTTTTATAATTGTTATATAGTGAGTAAGTAAAGATAAATAAGAATTTAAAGATTTTTTTTCCTCTCATTTGTCTTTTTCCCCCTTCCTTTTACATAATGTTTGTTTGTATAATGTCTGTCCATGTTTGTATTTATGTGGGTACACATATGTGTTCAAGTTCATGAGCATGTATATATACATTTATATGGAGGGTCCAGGTTGACAAATGTTTTCCCTGATATCTCTGCCTTCCATGTTGAGGCAGGTACTTTCCTGAATGTGGACCTACCTCACTGGTTTGGCCAGGGTGGCTAGCCAGCGTGCTCCAAGGAGTCCCTGACTCCTCCTCCTGTATGCTAGGATTACATGTGAGCCCATGTCCTTACCTGGATTTGACATGGGTTCTGGGGATCTGAACTCTGGTCCTCACTTACCTGGCAAGTGCCTTCCTTACTTGTTGAACCAGCTACTTGGCCCCTGTTTGTCTTTAATTAGTTAGCATACAGAGTAATGGGTTTCATTATGACATTTATATAAATACATGTTGTTCTTTGTTCTTACTTGTCACACACAGCCTCACTAGTCAACCTTCCTTTTGTTGGGTATCCCCACCACCACTCCCCATTAGGCTAAGCTTTCGTGTTCCTTTGTTCATTGCACTCTTACCCCCTGCTTCTGCCTTCATTTATATCATTCCCCTCTCATATTTCTTTCTGCTTCCAATAAATATGGATATGCATATGCATTTGTAGAAATTTAAATCTAGATTCTGCATATGAGAAATATGGTGATATTTGGCTTCTGAGGCTGACTTATTTCATGTAACATGATTTCCAGCTCCTTCCATTTTTCTACCAACATCATAATTTCATTCTTCTTTATGACTGAATTCCATTTTGTATATGTACTATGTTTTCTACCTGTTGATGTACATCTAGGCTGGTTCCATTTGTTGTGACTAGTACAGCAATGAGCGTGGGTCTTGCAAGTATCTGTGGTACACTCAGTTCTTGAAAATGGAACAGAATGAAGCTATTTTAATGCCACTAAATGGGTGGGCTTACTTTCTAAAAATCCAAAGATGTGATTCCCCCATCTCCCCCCCCCCCATTTTGCTTTTTTGGAACTGCAAGATAGATAATTGTAGCAGTTTGTTTGGAAAGGATTATGTTTAGCAATTTACAGCACTTTTTACCCCTAGTGGTCTGTGGTATCATCAAAGCTACATTCTCATAGACTGGAAGCCTCATTTAGTAATCCAGCCATTCCTAGCCTGTACTATTTGTTTTATATACTACCTTTATAGTTTTGGAAGAATAGCTAGTATCTATTTTGTATGGATGACATTAAAATAACTTTTTGTTTGTTTTGTTTGTTTTGAGACAGGGTTTCTCTATAGCTTTTGAGCCTGTCCTGGAACTCACTTTGTTGACCAGATTGGCCTAAAATTCACAGAGATCCGCCTGCCTCTGCCTCCCTAGTACTGGTATTATAGGCACGTATATCAAACCTCCTGGCTATAATAACTATTTTTGAACATCTGATTTTTAAATAAACTATTTTTGAGTTTGGCGTGGTGTTGCACACTTTTAATTCTAGTACTTGGGAGGCAGAGGCAGGTAGGTCTTTTATGAGTTTGAAACCAGCATGGCCTACATATTGAGTTCACCAACCAAGACCTAGTCTCAAATCCCCCTCAAACACGCATATGTCTCTCTCTCTCTCTCTCTCTCTCTCTCTCTCTCTCTCTCTCTCTCTCTTACACACACACACACAAACTTATTCTGTATTTGACTAAAACCAGAAGAGAAAATGAATGATATAAAAGAGGTGTCATATTGCACTTAAGGTAGAAAATGGCCCGTGTTTACCCATTGTCTCATTTCATTTCAGACAATGTGCCCTGTGTGTTTGGATCGTCTGAAGAACATGATTTTCCTCTGTGGCCACGGAACATGCCAGCTCTGTGGAGACCGGATGAGCGAATGCCCAATTTGTCGCAAGGCAATTGAACGGAGGATTCTTTTGTATTGACTAAGAGACACAGTGTGTTGTTAGTTGAAGTATGTGATCATGAGATCTTAGTAGGTTCTAAAGCTAATGGGAAGTTTAATATAATGGGCTAATTTGAAATTTCATAATTTTGTATTAGAATGTAATTAGACTGTATATGTACCACCATCACAACGAAAACATACAGTGTTTGAAATTGCTGATTTTTGTGTGTGTGTGTGTGTGTGTCTGTCTGTCTGTCTGTCTGTCTTTCTGTCTGCCTATCTGTGTTTTCCTTTTAAATTTGGAACATCAAATACATGGTAATTCATAAAAATTTTGTTTTTGGCTTCAAAGGGAAAATCCTTGAAGGACCTCCTTTCACATTTGTTTTTATTGTGAAAAACAATAAAATTTCTTTTTAAATTTATACATATGCTACACCTTAAAAGAGAGAAGGTTCAGTATTCCTTCAGGATTTTGTTTGTCATGATTTCACATGGTGAAATGACACAGCTATTCCAAAAGTCCTACGTAAGGTGAGTGGGCAAGTAAAACTATGTCATATGTGTTAAATGATAAATGTATAGCAGAGATGCCGCGTGGCTGAGGCAGTAGTGAAGGATTTCAAAATAAGTAGAAATTACCCAGATGATAGCTTTAGAAGTAAGGAACTGGAAGTGTGTGCTAAGAGAATGATGACTACCTTATTTTACAGAATAAGAAGGAAAATTGACTAGATTAAATAAATGATCAGTTTCAAAATTAGCAGTATACATGAAAAGGAAAAACAAAATTCTAGCAAGAATTGAAGGCTTGTACAGAACGATGCAAGCACACATCCTGCCTGACCGTGACCACTGCACTCCTTGTATTAGCTTGTCACTGTTTGGACCAGCCATTTGCAGAAAAAAAGCCTATGAAAAAAGTAATTTTCATTTTCCCTGACAACTGACCTGGGCTTGATCTAATCAGACTCTGAGATCTGCTCAGCAGGCTGGTGAATTGTTAGAGACAGCAATCTTTTCTTCTGTGCCTGTTACTCTGACAGTGTTATGGATTCTGTCGTCATCAAAAGCCTTACTTCTACTCTCTACTCTCTCAGATAGTAATTTTTGTATAAAGAACATAATTTTTCTTTATACCTGCAGATGAATATTCTTTAAACTGCCAACAATAACTAAGCTACAATAAATAGCTTAATATCAGATGCTTAGAAAAGGGTGCAGGGGCATTTATGGAAAAGCATGTGATTACATGTAGATTTAGTGGGGGGATTAAGCATTTTATCCCCTTTAATGGGTAATTTTTGTATCTAGCTTAAATATATGTGTGTTTCAAGATTCCTTACTGCTAGATTATAAAAAAAAAAATACCAGCTGTTTACAGTAGTGTCTACTATAGACTGTGTATAAGTATATATTCTTTTAGTGTTCTTTGGGGATAGATTTTTCCTACATTGAATCTGGCTAGCTTATTTCTGTTTTTCTGCTCTAGCAACTAAATGTGGGCAAGCAGAGTGTCCAGCCTGGTTGCACTTTGTTGCTGGTGGTTTACCTGCCACTGCCTTTGCCAGGCCTTATGGTGTGCTGGCTGTGTTGCAGACTCAACAGTCCCATATCTGTGTTTAGCTGAGGAACTGCTATGTTTTTCTCTTTTGTTTTTGAGATAGTGTCTCACTATGTATTCCAAGTTGGCCTGGAACTTACTGTATAGCTCAGGCTGGCCTCAATCTCATGATCTTCCTGCCTCTGCCTTCCAATTGTGGGATTATAGGATGGGGACCCCACCATGTCCAACAACTGTTAATCATTTTGGACAGTACACTTTGTTAGTTTCAAATTAGGAATGTCTTGTTGTGACTCTATTTAGCTACATTGTTGGGAAACAGTGAGGTCATTTTCTAAGTATAATTTGAAGTTGGAAAAAGATACATCTGATGATACAGTGTTTACATACAGAGACAGATTGTCTTCATGCAGACTTGGAAATAGCAGAAGTGAGGATCTTTCCTTCCTTGCCCTGGGCTGCCCATTGGATAATGAAGGATGGCTGCTGCACACAGCCTGCCAGTCCAAGGACCTGGGGCCACAGCTGCATCTCATTTAAGTCTTTTTCTTCTGTCCCTTGAGCTGCAGTGCTAAAGCCTGTGTTTGTAGGGGTAGGCCTTCCTGCTAGCTCCTAGCTGTCTCCTCCATGGTAGAGCACAACACACTTAACTTCTATGAGAGAAGCCATAAAGTGCTAGTGTTGGGACCTTTGGATTTCTCTTTGTCACTTGGCTGTTTATTTTACAAATAGAAGATGTTCTTCTATTCATGTCTTCAGGCACCTAAAATTATTGTAAGTTTGTTTGGATTTGCAAGAACAAGGACTAAATCATGCCAGTGACTTTCCTCCTCTCTCTGAAACTGCTACCTCTTACTTAGTCTCTTCGTAGTTCTTGGCCCATTTAGTATCTCTTCTCCTTGTTACTCTCAGCCCTCTCTCCCTGTGCCTCAGAGCAACTCTGACTTCCCTTTTACAATGACATACATTCATTTTTTTTTTAAAGCATTGGTCTTTAGGGCCTTGATAGGAAAAATAAAAGGCCAGTGTCTTAGCACACTTAGAGTTCACACTGCAGTTGTTTGTGTCATTTGTGGACAAAACCAGGGTCCTGAGGCACCGTTAGTGTCCTGCTGGTGTTTCAAGGGAAGCAGTATTGGGAACCCTTTCTACACCTCTCGCCCACCACCTTTTCTCCTTTCTTCACTCTGAATACACACAGCTTTCCGGATGGTGCTAGCACAGTTGCACTTGTTCACATAGTTTAACATCTTATCTGTGCTGTATACATACATAATTTTATTGGGAGCAAGGTTTTCAAAAGAGATAGTTTTATATTAGTATAAGAGTATTAAACTAGGCAAGTGTTTAGTTGCCCGAATTATGCTTAAGGTATTTGTAATTTAATAATGGCAAATTAAGCGGAAGTCTACTGAAACATAAAATTAACTGGAAATAACTTCATAAATTTATATTTTTGCTGATTTTAGTCTGCAATAGCATTTTATTTTAGAATGCTGAAATGCATGCTGCTTAAGATTTGTCTAATTCAAAACTCAAACCTTGCTGGGTCATTTTTAAACATGGGAACATCTTGGCTAGTCATATGTTGCCTGGTGGATGTTCTTTGTTTATTTTGAATTCTGGACACTTTTGAACTAGGCGTAGTTAAACTTGTGAATAGGACAGAGCTGGCTGGAGCAAAGCTGGTGCCGTACTGCAAATAGGAAACATACAGTAACCCCAGAGAAAAGGAGTATCCCGTGCGACTTACTGCAGCCGTGGTGGAGAGGGCGTGTTTAACTAAAACATAAAAGGCATCTATTAGGTCAGATTTCATGCATCTTGACAGTTGTTTTGTAAATTACAGATTTTAATACAGCTTGTTTTTTTAATGTCTAAAAACATCCTTTTAAAGTGTCTGGAATGTTTATAGTAATTTTTATAAAAACGGACTCACATGACACATGTTTTGGAATTTTTTTAAATTGCAGTAAGAACCACATATCATAGGTTTGTTATCCTGCCTGCTTCTAAATGTGCAGTTCAGGGTGTCACTTCCGCTCAATCGGTTGGGAAACAGGTATGGAACTTGATCCTGCACAGCTGGAATGCCACACCCACCATCTACTCCCTTCTCCCTTTCCTTTGTGCAGTGGGTTCTGAGAACAGAGAGAGCCAGCGTTCACGTGTGTTTGCAAGATTTAAACTTAGGTAGATATCAGGTTTCTGACATTTGAGGGAAGGGCGGTTCTCCCTACATAATTGTTACTTCTACATGTATGTTAATTGAAAGTGTTTATAACTTCATTGTGAGTCAGAGGGGGCAAAGTACATTTAAATATGAGAAATAAGTTAGCTTTGGTTTTGTACTAATTGGGAAGGAAATAGATTTTCATAAGTAATTTGTGCCTTGTTAAGTCTCACTCGTCATTGAGTCTTACCTGTCAAAGTTTCAGAATACATTTTTCTAATTTAACTTGTTTGACTGTCACATAGGAATGCTTACTTACATTACTTGATAATCGTGTAATACCTTTTGACTTTAACACACACACAATCGCAGTATTGATAATTACGGTTGTATGTTTTTAAACATTAAATGTGAGGAAGCTGTTTAATGTTTCGTGCATATGTTGCTTTACTGCAATGAAGGAGAACTCCTTTGCACTGAGCTTCAGTGGCTGATTTAGTAGCTAGTAGTGGGGTCAAATCACAGCATAAAAATATGAGTGGATAGTTAATAAAGTTAAGTTGCTATTTTGACATTTTCTACCTCCTTTTCTATCAGAATATTGCCCCCCCCCAACCCTGGCATCTCATCTTGTTTGTGGGTAAAATGGAAGTAACCTGAGGTTAAAGTTAGATTTTCTGTTTTTGAGAACTTAAGCAATAGGTACAGGAAAAGGGACCTGTCGCATTAATTTGGTGCCTGAATCTAAAAGTATGAATTGCTGTGTGCAAATTGTCTAAGAAGGCTAATAGTGCTGAGGATTTGAATTGACCTGTATAGTTTTTTTGGCTTTTATTTCATGAACATGGCTTCTTTCCTCAAAAGCAAGCAAAGTGGTCTTCTAATTTTTTTATGAAATAAGCAAATATGCCATTTTGTCTTGAGTATACAGTTTCAGGAAGCTACTGAAAGTTCTGACTCAGGGCTTTTTAACAGTTTAAGCAATTATTAATATATTTTGGAAACTCCATCTGCATAATTCTTCAGTGCCTTGAAAGAATTACTAACTTGGCAACACTCAAAACCTTGTAGTAGGCAACTTTTAGTGCGCTGGGTCATGATGTGGATATTCCTGATCACAGAGCTAAACACGTGACAGCGGCTCTGCATGCGCACACGATACGCACGTTCCTGTCACACGGCCAAGTGTGTGGCAAGCGGCTCTGCTTGTGTGCTGGGTCTGCATGAGTCTTTAAGGGAAGTGGTCTACATTTGCACTTGATACCTGGTTTTTGCTTCTGTTTTTTTAAAAACTGATTATTCAAGGTCATGGCACTGTTAAAAAAGAATAGTGTTTGCTATGAGTATGCAAAGTCACCTTAATAACTGTTGGGGAAAGGGAAGAACACACTTGGTGTCTGGTACAGAAAGAGGGTCAGTCTGGGAAGCAGATCATCTTCCTCTCAAGTGGAAACAGGACCAGGCCAAACCCTTTGTTTAGTGGTTCAAGTAAAAACATTAGTGAAAAGGAAATCATGAATTGCATGTCATTCTTAATGCTGATATGTAGACTAAATGCACGTTTTTCTGTCTTCTTCAGTATATGTCTGCCATTCCAAGTACAGTATATTCAAAAAGGAGAAAGCAGGTTGACTCAGAAGTGTTTTGCTTTGTATTTTCTCCAATTCTTCTTAGCTTTCAATGTTGGAATAAATTTAAATCTTGTTTATGGATAAAATTTCTGTATGGAAAATTATTCTTGCTTATTAGTTTTGTTTAAAAAGTGCTTAGTAGTAACTAAGCTTTTTAAAATAAACTCAAACATTTATCATTAATAAAACCTGTGGTGTCATGTTTTTCTCTGACTTTTGTTGGAAGCTATTTTTAATAGTAATAGAAATTAATTTTTATTTTTAAGGCATTTGAAAGCAAATTTCAGTACATTAAAAAATCCTAGTTTTGGAAAGAAAATTACCATATCTGTGAGAAACAAGGACGTCTCTCTCCAAGTCAGTATAGGAAGTAAGCACCCACATCTAGAAGGCTCCCATTATGAGGCTCACGTGGCAGGAGCCTCTATTCAAGGATTAAAGAAGCTTTAATATTTTAATACCTATGTCTTCGGGATTAAGATGTATTTGGAAAGTAGCCTGAATAGAATAGGCTTGATCAAAGAAAACCAGGCAAGAAGACTTAGCTTGTCTCTCTGTATATTTTAAAAGCTCATTCCTCTTCAGAAGTCAGGTGTGTCTGTTTGTATACACATTAATTTTTAGAAGGTAAGTATTTTACAGCAACGAAGTGTCTCCCCTTTTCAGTGTTTTGTGAGTAACCAGTCATTGAATAGTTTCGGGGTATGTTATTTTTAAAGTTGCTAGATGCAATTGTTTGTGACATTGTTGAGAAGTTTTCCGATTCCAGTTTAAAAGATATGTATCCCAGATGTCTAAGGAAAATTCATCAGAAACAGAATCTTTTGTTTAATTGGTAAAAACACATGTGTTCCAACTTTAGAACTGAATTTATTTTGGATAAGCTCTAATTGTATTTTGTGTTTATTTCTATTACTGTATAAGTAGCTATCACATGGTAATATTTTTACTAAATTGAAACTAGATTTAAGAATAAAGACATTTTAGAAAATCTACTTTATATTTTTATCACTGACAGTTTATTCATCACTATTTTATAGCACAACACTTCCCTGACTTTGGATGATGCTTCATAGAGGAGCAGTAGTTGAAGAGATGCAGTGAAGCGTGAGGTTCCTATGGAGCAAGCATTTAGCTAGGAGTTTCCCCTGTTTATAACCAAACTAATAACTGATGAGCACACTTTCATTTTCTTGAGAACCAACAATAATAATATTAAAGATAGATGTAGGAAGTAAGTGTAAGACCACATCCATAACAAGAACCTTTAGTAAATGGATGGCGTGCCAAGGAGACTGGTTGATGGTACTGCTGCTGTATTGCACCCTGAGGAGATGCTTTTGGTGTGCTCTGGATAGACCCCTGCATTCACAGAACAACATTCTAAAAGACAGAATTTTATAAATGTTATTTTCACCTCTCACCATTTATATTTATATTTATATTGAGCAGAATTATTAAAATTTAGAAAGTTCTCTTAAGGTGAAGTTGACCCTTGCTTAACAAAGACAACAAAGACAACCAGTCAAGGCAAGCCTTTAGTTTCTGACTATATCACAAGAAAACCATTGGGGCAGGAGATGGCTCAGAGGTTAAGAGCACTGGCTGATCTTCTGGAGGTCCTGAGCACATGGTGGCTCACAACCATCTGTAATGAGATCTGGTGGCCTGCAGGCATACAAGGAGGCTGAACAACTGAACCGTGTGTATATAATAAATAAATCTTTTTTTTTTTTTTAAACCATTGTGGAAAGCCTGCGGAGACACCCAGAAGTAGACTCCTGGGAGCCATTGGTGGGTGAAGTACTGCAGCCTTAATCTGGACACATCTAAAAGGTGGAAATTTAAGGGAGGGTGTACCATGTGGTTGAGCTGAAGGCCATCAGTTCTGGCCTCAGTGGTAGAACACTTGACTGCTGTCCGTATGAACCCAATTCAGTCCCCAACACTGGAAGAAGAAAAACAGAAAACATACCACTAGTCAACTGGATGTAATTGATGTCTACAGAATAATTCACTACCAACAGCAGAATATACATAATTCTCACGTTTACATAGGACATTTAGTAAGGGAGATGATATTTGGCACCTTCAAATATGGTTACTCTTAAAAGAATGATAACCATATTCTCCCAGACCACAATGGAATTAAGCTAGACATCTAAAGCAATGGCTTTAAAAAGCTCAGTTATTAAGTTGGTGACAAAGCTACACCCAGAGGTCAAAGAAATCTCAAGAAGTAGAGGCTATTTTGGACACTTGGTGTGGTGACTTACACAACTTAGGAGGAAGAATCACAAAGATCTTAAGTTAGAGGCTGGCTGGGTGATGGGTCCACACACAGGAACGTGCACAGATGCAGTGAAAGCAGCCCTTGGGAAGAAAGTTATGGCATGGAGTGTATAGTAGAAAAGATCATCAAGCCCTCTTTATAAAATTAGAAGAGGAACAAAATCAAAAAGAATAAAAAGAAATACAAATGTGAGCAGAGAATGGAAGGAAAACGGAAACAAAACTGTAAATAGGAACTTACTGGAGGAACACTAAGAGTCAGACCTTGATCAAGTAAAGAGATTAGCCAGGCTAATAAGCAATTAAAAGACAGGGATTGCTGGCACCAGAAGTAAAAGCAGTGGACATAAATAATATGAAAGTGATGGTATGTACATCCTGGCATTTCACAGTAGAGGCAGAAGAATTGGTAGTCTTCAGTCATCCTCAACTGCAGTGAGTTCAAGCCCACTTGAGCTACATGAGACCCAATTTAAAATGAAAATAGTATGAACTATCCCTGAATAATAATAATATATATAATTTATTATTACCACTTAAATTTTATTTCATTACTTGAAAGGTGCTTCCGTCAGGGAGAACTGGGGATCTGGATAGCTATCAAGGAAATTGCCTCAAAGCACTCTTTAAAAACAAAAGTAGGAGCAGCCCCTTTCATACTGAATAAAGGAATTATGCCAGTTATGTACTGGCTCTCCAAAAGATAGAAGCAGAAAGAAGGCTTCCTTAGAGAGCCATCCCAAGTTTATAAGTAAAGAGTATTCCTTAAGGTTTTTTCCTCCAACTTGATCTATGAATTCTATCAATAAAAATACTCCCAGCTTTTTTTTAAGGAATATTGGCAAAGTGATTTTTTTTTTTTTTTTTTTTTTGACAGGGTTTCTCTGTGTAGCCTGGTTGTCCTGGAATGAACTCTGTAGACCAGGCTGGCTGTGAACTCACAGAATCCACCTGCCTCTCCTTTGCAGTGCTGGGATTAAAGGCGTGCACCACCACCTTGTGGTATGATTGAGCATACTTTGGGTATATGCCCAAGAGTGGTATTGCTGGGTCTTGAGGAAGGTTGTTTCCTAATTTTCTGAGAAATCACCACACTGACATCCAAAGGGGCTGTACCAGCTTGCATTCCCACCAGCAATGCAGAAGTGTTCCCCTTACTCCACATCTTCTCCAGCATAAGTTATCATCAGTGTTTTTGATCCTGGCCATTCTTCCAGGTGTAAGATGGTATCTCAGAGCTGTTTTGATTTGCATTTCCTTAAGTATCTTTCAGCCATTTGAGATTCCTCTGTTGAGAATTCTCTGTTTAAGTTTTGATGTCTAGTTTCTTGAGTTCTTTGTCTATTTTGGAGATCAGTTTTCTGTGAGATGTGATTTTTATTTTTATTTTTTTTTTATTACATAGAACATCTGGGGTTTTATTTTGATTTTCCACTATTACTCTAATGGTTGGAGAAGTGCTGCCCATGGATCCCCAGGCTGTGGCCCTATTGGGGCCATAGAACCTCTAGGAGATGGGGCTTAGTGAAAAGAAATCAGGCCAACAGAGGTGTGGTCTGGAATTGGCCACTGGGACCCTAGCCTCTTTCTGTCTTTGGGGTATAAAGGAGTGAAGTTTCTGAAATGAGCCCCAATAGACCTTTCCTCCTCATGTGTGGTTTAACTTAGGCGTTTTACTGCTGTAATAGAAGCTAAGAAGGAAAGGTAAGGAAGTTTCCACCTAGAGCTTGGCAATTTGGGGCCAGCCAGGACCACATGAGACACTGCCTCAACCCTTTCTTGGAAATGACACTTGTGAAACAACAGTCTTTTCTGCTCTAGGTTGATGAGTTGAGGAGTCAGGGGAGCCCAGGAAGCTGTGGGCATCAGCCCTGAGGACAAGTTAGGTAGTTTAAAAAAGGACCCAGTTTCTCCAAGTTTAGTTCAGTGTCCATTACTGTTCAGCCCACATATCCCCTTTGGAAAGGAGAGGTGTCACCCAGTCTTCATGTATCTACTGGGGGCAGCAAGTCAGTCTTGTATGTTCACACTTTCCCTCTTCAAGAACTTAGGCAGAGCAGAGCGATGGATACCTCAAACATCAGGATCTTCGAATTTCCTCTGTCCTCTGTGAGAACACAATGGAGCTGAGTGCTGTCCTCTGACTACTGAGGAGAGGGAGGTGCACACTGGCTGGCCCCAGCCTCTGCAGTTCTGCCCACAAGAGGGGCACCAGACTTCCCATACAAGAAGTTTATCCACCCCTGTGTTTGCAGAGACGGACAGCCTGGTCTCCATTGCGGAATTTGCTCCTTCGTCCTTTTCTCTCTCTCTAAAGTACCTGCTGAGCATCCTGGTACTTTCCTTTAATGATAGCACCGAGTTGTATCCGGAAAGACACTAATCTTGGAAGGAACTAGGGGGTGTGTGTTTCAAACTGAATGTGAAAAATTAGAGTGGTTTATAGTTTACCTCACTTTTCTGCTTTGAATTTTCTAGATGAAGAGCCAGGAAAATGTTCCTTGGAATCTTTGTTAGTTGCACTATCTTGTTGTGACACAAGGGGGCAGTAAAATTCTAGTGAATCAAGTCTTGAGGTGGCTGTATAAAGGAAGCTGGACCATTTCAACAGCACTTGTCCCCCTACCTCCCTCTGTCCTCGTGCAGCCTCTGGGGGGAAACAGGCAGAAGGAGCAGAGTTTTAGTTTTAGTTTAGTTTTTTAGTTTTCAGTAAGTGATGTTTTAGTTAAAAATTGTTGAATATAAAACACGGTAACAGCCGTTAGAAAACAAAACCAAAATGATCTAGTGTCAGTGCCATAAAGGGGCTTGTCTGTAAGCCTGATGACCTGAGTTTGATCCCTGAGATCCATATATTGGAAAGAGAGAACTGGCTCTCAAGTTGTCCTCTGGCCTCCACATATATCCCGAGATAGATAAATGCAATCATAATTTTTAAAACCCTCTATATTGCAATTATTCTGTCTAGGGGGTTTTGAACAAGAGGTAATGTCTAAGACAACAATAATCTAATGGACAGACACATGACTCATGCATTCTGTGATGTGAAAACTCTGGAAGTCTCTGCCTGGGAACAAAATAACAAGTTGTCTCTCCCAGATAAACAGCCCTCCAGTAGTACTCAGGCATTTGTAATGGCCTGCCCTTAGGGTCCTGACAGGATCTGTCCTCAGCTGCGGCCACGAAGAGTACCTGCTGTGCACATTTGCAGTGTTTCCTTTAAAGGGTGGGCTTTGCCCACCACCCATCTCTTCCCTCCTTTCTCTCCCTCTCTCTTTCCTTTCTCTTTCCCTCTCCCTTTCTCTCTTTCTCTTCCTACACTCTTGTCCCCAGGGACCAGTCTCTACACACACACACACACACACACACACACACACACACACACACACACACACTGCCCCTTTCTCTGCCCTTTCTCTCTCCTCTTCCAATAAACGTATGTGAGCCTTGTATGTGAGCCTTGTTGCATGGCATGATTTACTTCTCTTCGTGGCGTTTTTAAACAAATTGCAACACACTCCCAACAGGCCAGTTTCCAGTTAAACATGCTGATGTGCACGTTTAGAAGGTGAGTCAACACCATGGGACCAGGAGCTCACATGATGGAAGTTGTAAATTTCAGGAAACAAAAACCAACAAAAGTGCAGCTGTGAAAGTGAGTTTTATTTACAATAAGAAGTTGTAACAAATCACAGAACAAAGATTACACATATTCCCAGTGTTTAAAATATGGACTTTTTTGAGACATGGTTTCTCTGTGTAGTTCTGGTGTCCTGGACCAGGTTGACTTTGAACCCATAGAGATCTACCTGCCTCTGCCTCCCAAGTGCTGGGATTAAAAGCACACACCACTACTGACTTCAAAATAGGATATTTAAAAAATTAACTCCCTGATAGCTCTTCCTCCCAATCTTTAGTTTGAACTCTTGATCTTTCAGTGTGTCTGTGATTTTGTAAAGTTGTTTTTATTAGTAGACAAAGCAGAAAGATAATGTAGCATGATCCTACTCTACCCCCATCTCTCTCCTTCCTTCTCTCTTTCTCTCCTTTCCCCTCCCTCCCTTTCTCCCCCTTACTTACTTCCCCCCTTCTTTTTTCCTGTTCTCTTTTCTCTTTTTGAGATAGGGTCCCTTGTTGCCCAGGCTGGCCTCCAGATGGCTATGTAACTGAAGCTGACCTTGAATTTCTGATTCTCTTTCTCTACCCCCTGCATTCTGGAATGACATGTCTGTGCCATCTCACATTTATGGGATGTTGATCTACTCCAAGGCCCCACGTATGCTAGACAAACTCTCTATGTACTAAACTGCAATCCCTAGCCCTTAACATGGCTTCTTGAAAGTGATTGTTGATAGCTGGGATTTCACATGCAGGCATAACTTATTATTTATGAGGCTTGTACAGTTTAATCTTCTATAAATGTGGAAATCCAACTATATACACACACACACACACACACACACACACACACACATATATGTGAACACGCACGCACAGATATGTTGTTTGAGACAAGGCTTCACACTAGCTCTGGCTGGCCTGGAACTTGTGTGCTACCTAGGCTATCCTCAAACTTGCAGTCCCACAAGTTAAATTTTGTGTACACCTTTAAAAAGAAAAATAATTCGGGACAGCGGAGGCGGCCGGAACCCAGACGGTGGAGGCAGCCGGAGAACGCCCTCCACAGGCAGCCGGCTGGGACCGGCTGGGACCGGTTGGGACCAGAGCGGCAGTGGCAGCAGACACAGGCTGCAGGGACCACGCGCAACAGCGAGAGCAGATCGCCCCACAAGGAGGTGGGCCTTTGGTAGAGGAGGAGCCGGGTCCTATTCCTGGGGACCCTTCTGAGGAGTGAGAGGGATCTTGGCCCCCTGCGGGAACCAGGAAACAGAGCGAGGGCATTTTGTGGGAGGAGCCCCTGGCCAGCAGGGAAACCTGAACCAGTTTTAAAAGACCCCTTAGATAGCAT
>NC_022020.1:4559793-4571773 GCF_000317375.1 Microtus ochrogaster
TCTCAAGGTCCAAATCAGGAGCAGAGGGAGAGAGAGCACGAGCAAGGAACTCAGGACCACAAGGGGTGCACCCACACACTGAGACAATGGGGATGTTCTATTGGGAACTCACCAAGGCCTGCTGGCCTGGGTTGAGGAGGCCTGGGATAAAACCGGACTCTCTGAACATAGTGGACAGTGGGGACTACTGAGAACTCAGGAACAGTGGCGATGGGTTTCTGATCCTGCTGCATGTACTGGCTTTGTAAGAGCCTGGGCAGTTTGGATGCTCAACTTGCTAGACCTGTATGGAGGTGGGGGTTCCTTGGACTTCCCATTGGGCAGGGAACCCTGATAGCTTTTCGGGCTGATGAGGGAGGGGGACTTGATTGCGGGAGGGAGGGGGAAATGGGAGGCGGTGGTGGGGAGGAGACGGAAATCTTTAATAAATAAATAAATAAAAGAAAAATAATTCAACAAATGACACTGTGTTTAACTGGATGTCAGCTTGTAGAAGAATGCAAACAGATCCTTACTATCACCGTTCACAAAACTCAAGTCCAAGTGGATACACAAGCTCAACATAAAAACAGATACACTAAACCTGATAGAAGAGAAAGTGGAAGTAGCCTTGAATGCACTAGCATAAGGGACAACTTCCTGAATAGAACATCAATCTTACAAGCACTAAGATCAACAATTAATAAATGGGACCTCATGAAACTGAAAGGTTCTCTAAGGCAAAATTCCACCATCAACATAATAATATGGCAGCCTACAGAATGGGAAAAAAATTTTACCAACTCCACATCCAATAGAAGACTAATGTCAAAAATATATAAAGAACTCAAGAAACTAGCTATCACGAATACAGATCTAAACAGAGAATTCTCAATAGAGCAATCTCAAATGACTGAAAACACCTATAGCAATGTTCAATATCCTTAGCCATTAGGGAAATGCAAATGCAACTAGTTTGAGATTTCATCTTACACCTGTCAGAATGGTCACGACCAAAAACACAAGCTACAGCTCATGCTGGCAAGGATGTGGTTTGTTGGTGGAAGTGCAAACTTGTACAGCCACTGTGAAAATCAATATGGCAGTTCTTCAGAAAGTTGGGAATCCATCTATGTCAAGATCCAACTATACCACTACTGGACATATACCCAAAAGACAATCAATCGTATCACAAGGACATTTACTTAGCTATGTTCATAGAGGCTTTATTTGTAGTAGTCAGAAACTGGAAACAATCTAGATGTCTCTTGACCAAAAAATAAAGAAAATGTAGTACATTTTCACAATGGTGTATTACTCAGCTGTTAAAAAAGAATATGAAATTTGCAGGGAGAATGGATGGAACTAGGAAAAAATTATCCTGAGTGAGGTAATCCAGACTCAGAAAGACAAATACAGTATTCACTCACTTATAAGTAGATATTAGCTGTAAAGTAAAAGATAACTATGCTACAATCCACAGACCCTGAGAGGCTAAGTAACAAGGAAGGCTCAAGAAGTGATGCATGAAGCTCTCTGATCAGGGGAAATAGAATAGATAGATTTTTGTCAGCAGTAATGGGAACAGAAGGGATCAGGCAGGGGCTTTGGGTGGAGGGAGAGAGTACTGGGAGAAACAACTGGATTTGGGGGTGGGGCACTTAGAGGGCAATATGGAAATGCAGTGTAGTGGGAACTCTCTGGAATCTATGAGGGTGACCTTAGTTAAGACTCCTAGTAATGAGGACACAGCACAAACTGACCATCTTCTATAACCCAGCAAGGCTCTTAACAGTGGAACTGGGGCATCAACCCAGCCAAAAAACCTTTGAGCTACAAGATGTGCTGGAGTAATGGTGACACAGAACTTGTGGGAGTGGCCAGTCAATTACTGGTTCAACTTGAGTCCTACACCATGAGAGGGTGTCCATACTTTATACAGCCTGGATGATCAGAAACCAGAGGCTGGATAGCCCAGAAACCTAGAACAGAACACCAAACATGACTGGAAAAAATAAAAAATAAAAGTCAATGGACTAATTTCTAATGATACTATGCTATACTCATAGATCTGAGGCTAGCCCAGTAGACATCAGAGAGGTTTCATCTAGCAACTGATGGGAGCAGATGTGGAGACCCACAGCTAAACATTAGGTGGTGCTTGGGAACCCCACTGAAGAAGGGTAGGAAGGATTGTAGGAGCCAGAGGGCAGAGTATACCACAAGAAGATGACCCACAAAATCAACTAAGCAGGGCTCATAGGGGCTCACAGAGACTGAAGTTACAGCAATAGAGCCTGTATGGGTCTGAGTTAGGTCTTCTGCATACATGTTATAGTTGTGTAGCTTGTAGGGGAGGGGTTGTCTCTGACTCTTTGCCTGTGCTTGGGACCCTTTTCCTCCTTCTGGGTTGCCTCATCCAGCCTTGATATGAGGATTTCTGCCTAGTCTTATTGCATCTTGTTTGGCCATGTTTGGTTGATATCCCTGGGAGGTCTGCTCTTTTCTGAAGGGAAACAGGAGAAATAGATCAGGGAAAGAGGGGAGGGGAGGGGGCAATTGGGAGGAGAGGAGATGAAAGAGGGAAACTGGTTGGGATATAATATATGAAAGAAGAATAAATAAAGAAGAAAGAAAAATGAACTAGGACATAAGGTACATGCCTATATTAGACCTGGGAGGTTGAGGCAGAACTGTTGCAAGAATGGCTCTATTTGTATTCTTCTAATCTGGGCTACAGATTAGAGTAAGACCCCATCTCAAAAGAATAAAAGAGGAGGAAAAGAGAAAAATGTGGTGAGAGAAGAAGAAAATAATTATTAGGGGCTAAAGAGATTGATGTGGGAGTGTCATATATCAATCTGTTGATTTCATTGGTTAAGCAATAAAGAAACTGCTTGGCCCTGATAGTTAAAACATAGGTGGGAGGAGTAAACAGAACAGAATGCTTGGAGGAAGAGGAAGTGAGCTCAGACTCGACAGCTCTGCTCTCTGGAGCAGAGACACCATGCTCCCCTCTCCTGGGCAGATGTGAGATGCTATAGCTCTGCTCTCTGGGGCACACGCGATGAAGCTCCAACCCAGGATGGATGTAGGCTAGAATCTTCCTGGTAAGCGCACCTAGCGGTGCTACACAGATGATTAGAAATGGGCTAAATTAATATGTGAGAATTAGCCTAGAAGAGGCTAGATAGAAATTGGCCAAGCAGTGTTTAAATGAATACAATGTCTATGTAATTATTTTGAGGCATAAGCTACCAGGCGGCCAGGGTGCTGGGGATGCAGCCCCGCCACTCCTATTACAACAAGAGATGGCTCAGAGGTTAAGAACACTGGCTGTTCTTCCAGAGGTTCTAAATTCAATTTCCAGCAACCACATGGTGGCTCACAAACCATCTATAATGAAATATGGTGCCCTCTTTTGGTATGTAGGTAGAACACTGTATAAATAATAAAACTTTTTTTTTAAAAAAAGAAAATTATTATTAACCCCACATGGTGTATTTGCAACAGGACACATCTACATTTTGATCTGGTGTTCATTCAATCTCTGATGACCATTTTTCAAACTCACTGCTGGTTCAATAATTTTTGAACCTTCTATGTTCTCCTCAGCCTGCTCAGTTCTGGTGCCAGACACAGCACAGTGGTGACCACATTCATTCTGTCCCAGTACTAGACAGAGTGCTCCTGAAAGTCTTCTAGACCAAGTCCACAACAGCTAGGAAGCCTACATGGGACCAACCTAGGCCTTCTGCATGTGGATGACAGTCGTGTAGCTTGGTCTATGTGTGGGGTCGCTGTGTGGTCAGGACCTGTCCAGCACATGAGTTGGCTTTTTGGAATCTATGCCCCATGCAGGGATGCCTTGTCCGACCTTGATGCAGGGCAGGGGAGAAGCTTGGTCCGGCCTCAATGTAATATGACACGTGTTGACTATCATGGGAGGTCTACCCCTTTTTGAATGGAGGAGTGTATTGGAAGATAGACAGCAGGTGAGGGAGGGAATGGGAAGAGTGGAGGAAGGGGAACTGGTTGGTATGTAAAATAAATGAAAAAATTAATTTAAAAAGAAAAAAAGAACAGGTCCACAGAAATATCTATGGGCTGCATTAATGCATCTGATTAAACCCCACATCAAGGTATTCTTGACACATCTTTATCTGACTTAGCTAGAAATTCTCATGGATAGTCCATTTCCAGGCAACAGAAAAAGTGAAGAAAAGAAGATAGACTAGAGGGAGGGTCAGGGGTGTAGCTCAGTTGGAAGCATGCTTGTCTAGTATGCATGCACAAAGCCCTGGGTTCTGTTCCCAGTCACTCATAAATCAGCTCTGGTGGCACAAGAGTTGAGATGTTTTATTTGCCCCTGATGGTTATTTTTAATCCACAACTTGCAATAATCTAGAATTACCAAAGAGCCTACAAGAATTTAGATCAGGTTGGCCCATGGATATAACTGGGGGCAGTTTTTCTTTTCTTTTTAGATTTTTGTTTATTTTATGTGTATGGGTGTTTAGTCTGCATGTGTGTCTGTGTATCATGCTCATGCCTGGTGTTGGAAGAGGTAAGGACACTGAATCAGCTGGAACTAGAGATACCATGTGGGTGCTGAAAACCCAAGATGCAGCTCATTGCGGTGAACCTATCTCTGGATTGGGGCAAATTTTTATCAGGATATTTTTTTTATCACAGTAACAGGAATTAAATTAGAAGATACACTATCAGTGAAAACTATATTACTTGTGTCCATTTTATAAATAGTGTGCTCACACGAATGAGCTACAGAGAGAACTCAAGCTGCAGAGGGTCCTGTGGCTTGAGCTTTGTCAGCTCCAGAGAAAGTCCCCTCGACACTGTTCAGGGTGCCATTAGTCAACAAAGACATACCCACTACCAATCAGGACAGATGTCTGTCTACTGGTGGAGCCTCTCGCTGCAGGCAAGTCACAATGTTCCCATGCTCTGTAACACTTCAGTCCAGCGTTGGGTGATGACAACTGTTTTGTCACATGTTATTGTGTCATAACAGAAGTCAGGGGACATGGATAGTACAGGAGATGTGCATGGCTAGACATAGTAGCACATGTCTGTTTTCCCAGCACTTGGGAGATTGAGGTGGGAAAGTCTTGAGTTCAAAGCCAGTTTTGGCTACATAATGAGTAGCCAACATGAGCTGTGTAACAAGGCCTTGTCTCAAAAGTCTAAGACAACTGTGTGGCTCACACTTAAAATGCAGCATAGAGAAGCTGAGGCAGGGGGACTAAGAGCCTGTTTAACAACAAAAACAGAAAGGGAAAAAAGGAGACATTCAAAAAATTATTAACTATAATCACCCTCTTGGGCTATAGAGACCCAGCAGTAGAATATATTCTTATCTTGACGTATTATTGTTACCACTAGTCAGCCTTTCTCCATCCCCACTTGCTCACACCATACCATCCTTTGCTCTTGACTTCTGTGGGACCAACTTTTGAGTAGGAATGAATACTATTTGTTTCTCTGTGCCTGGCTTCTTTCACATAGCATCTATGTTCATCTATGTTCTTTCAAATGGCAGGATTTCCTATTTATGAGTGAATAATATTTCTTTGTGTGTATATACCACATGTTTCATATCTACTTATCTGTTGATGAAAACAGGTTAATTCTGTGTCTTGGTCATCTCTCATAGTGACAGGGAAGTGCAGATAACCTTTAGCTCACTGAATATGTTCCTAGATGTGGGATTGCTAAATATGATGAATAAAACTATTTTTAATTTGATTTTTTTCATTGTTATTATTTTTGTGGACATATTTGAGACAGGGTTTCACTATGTAGCTGTGACTGGTCTGGAACTCATTATGTAGACCAGGCTAGCCTAGAACTCATAGATATCCGCCTGCCTTTGCCTCCTCAGTGCTGGGATTAAAACTGTGCTGTAGAAGGAGCTACGGACTGCATTCCTGCTGCCTGGCTCCTGGATGCCTGGCTAGCTCAGTCAGTAGAACATGAGACTCTTAATCTCAGGGTCATGGGTTTGTGCCCCACTTTGGGCGTCACTTGTAGAAGGAGCTGCGGGCTGCGTTCCTGCTATCCGGCTCCTGGCCTCCTGGTTAGCTTATGCCCCCCAAATAACAACACACAAATTGTATTAATTTAAACACTACTTGGCCCATTAGCTCTAGCCTCTTACTGGCTAACTCTCACATCTTGCTTTAACCCATATTTATTAATCTGTGTAGCATCACGAGGTGGTGGCTTACCAGGAAAGATCCTAACCTGCGTCCGTCTTGGGTCGGAGAATCATGGCAATTGACTCACTTCCCTTTTTCCCAGCATTCTGTTCTGTCTACTCCACCCAACCTATGTTCTGACCTATCAGGCCAAGCAGTTTCTTTATTAATTAACCAATGAAAGCAACAGATAGATAGAAGACCCACCTACATCATTTCCCCTTTTTCTGTTTAAACAAAAAAGAAAGGCTTTCACTTTAACATAGCAAAATTACATATAACAAAACATTATCAAGCAAGAATTACAGTTACGATATTTATATCTATTTTATCTTTTATCACAACTAAGGAAAACTAAAACTATGACTATCATTCTTCAACTCCATCAAAGACTCCAGAAGGATATAATATTACCTAATTAAACAAGAAGCAAGCAACTTCTAAAACTCTAGAAATGACAGAGACATCTCACTACCTGTACAGTCACCCAAAGTTCCTCTGTACTGTACATCCATCTTCAGCCTACAGGCCCATAGCATCCAGCAAACATTTCCATGAAGCAGGAAATTCCAAAGACAGTTCAGTCACTTTCTGCTGTGTCCTGAAGAATGTCTCGTAGACTCTTTCATGAATCAGGAACTCCGAAAGACCATCTCACCTTTAGGCAAGTTCAGCAGTCCTCTCTCTGCGGGTTCTTTGTGTCTAGTTTATGCAACAGTCCAGGCAAGAGCAGTTTCTTGCCCAAATGGCTAACCAACTTTATAAGGAACCTCTTTGATGCCCATCTTCATCTTGAAGTAGATTGGTGCTGCCAGGAGCAGACGTGTCTCATTGTCATGAAAAGCCCTAACTTATTAAAACATTAAATGGCATATTCTGTAGTCTTTGAAAGATATGAAGAAAGCCTATCTGAAATATATATATATGCACATCTAGAAAATCTAACTAACATGACTACAACCTTAACTATTATTGGTGATTATCCATTAACAACCTATATTTTCTAATTATACATTACGTTTTTAAATGAACTATACAATCACAATACCTTAACCAAGATCAGAAACATATACATATAACAAAATTGACCTTAAAATCCATACCAATGCAAATTGTTCATATCTATATCAGTGTGTACCACCATGCCACTTTTACTTTTAATTTATTTATGCATATGTGAGCTTGTGTGTGTTTATGTGTACCACTAGTATGCAGGAGCCCTTGGAGGCCAGAAAGAAAAACAGATGGTTGTGGGCTGTCGTGTGGGTACTAGGAACCAAACCCAGAACAAATCCTTCTATAAGAACAAGTTCTCTTAATTGCCAACCCATCTCTTTCAGTCCTGACTTCTAGTTTTTGAGACAGGATCTTACTCTGAGGTGCAGTCTGGCCTTTGTCTGTGGAGACCCTCCTGCCTCAGTCTCCCAAGCTCTGGGTATAGAACAACCTACCATATCTTGCTGCTTTGGGTGGTTTTTGAGTGGCCTCCTGTGGTGATTTGAAAGAAAATTGCCCCCAAAAGGAGTGGCACTAATGGGAGATGTGGCCTTGCTGGAGGAAGTGTGTCGCCATGGGGGGGACTTTAAGGCCTCCTATATTAAAGCTACACTCAGGGAGACGGCTCACTGTGTCCCTCATATACATAGGCATTACCCCTGTTTGGATGAATGCTCTACACAGACTTCCCTGCCAGGGGATGCTCTTCCCTTGCCCACTGCCTTGCCTGTCCAGCACACATCCCATGTTTTGATTCCCAGCAGGCACTTTCCCTGCAACTCCAAAGCCCACTCATCTCCCTCTGTTTGAATAGCAGGAGTGCAGAAACCATTTCAGCAACCAATATCTGTTAATGACTCACCAGGCTAGCCTACACTTAGGCTTAGCCACAGTGAGGTGTTTACAAAGAATGTGCAAGGAGATTCTGTTTAATCAGATTATAAACAAATTGGTGACAGGGACCAGAGCTTCTCCCCTGTCACAGTTATGGGTGTGTCAGCACTGAATAAATGCATTTTAATGGATATAGCGACCCTCTTGGCAGCTTCCTCCTAAAGAGACTGGAGACTCCCTAACTGGGTGGAGGCCATGGCATTATTTCCTGCACAGACTCTCATGGAGTTCCCCAAACCTTGATGATGGGCTCTTGGCCAGCCTCTCTCTAAATCATATTTGAAGCAATTTTTCAATTTTCTTTGGATAATTGATTAGAAGTCTTGATATTTTTCTTTTATTCTTTAAAAATTGTGTGTGTGTGCTCATGTATATTTGTGTTCATGTGTGTGTGCCCGGATGTCAACATTAGGAGCTTATGAATGGCTCCCTAACTTGTTTTTGAGACAGGTTCTCTCACAGAACTTGGAGTTCACCAATTTGGTTGTACTAGCTTGCCAGTGAGCAACAAGGTTGCTCCTGTCTCTACTTCCCCAGCATCAGAATGACATGGATATGTCAGCAAGCCTGACGCGTGTGCGATTCAGGTCTTTACCTATTGAGCCGTTGCCACAGCCTCAGAAGTCTGTCTTAGGATATTAAGAACAGAACTCAAAAATAAACAAAGAAAGAAAGAAGGAATAGAACCCATAGCTTTACACACACCCGGCAAGTGGTTTACCATTAAGATCCAGTCCTTCCACCCTAATTCTTAACAGAGTCACTGGCCTCACTGGCACCTCAAATTCCTTACCTAATGAAGTAGCAAATTTAGAGGGGTTTGAATTGGATGGAAGTCAGTATCCCATAATGCAAGTGGGCATGTGATGCGCCTGCTTCATTTCCCCTTTGCTGGTCCTGCTGTTGTCTTGAGAGCCATGTGAGGATCAGGGAGAGGAGTGGACTCCAGGCGAACCTTGTTCTCCATAGCTGTATGGCCACATCACCACCTCCTCCGGAAACTGTGATGATACTGGAGCCCATCACTTCAGTGGCTATGAGATTAGAACTCTGGAAGACAGTGGGAATTGGGCCCAACGCATTTGCTCCCTGTCTGGGCACATTCCTTCTTTTGCTGTATGTAGCTGGTTCTCCTCTTCCCACTAACCCTGGGCAGCAAAGGTGGGCATGACTGTGTCCTCAGCCTCAGATAGTGTTCTGTAACCTTTCTTCTCTGTCCTCAGAACCATGCAGTGACAGCTGTGGCACTTTTAGGAACTCCCTGGGGGAGCTGAAGGTGCTGAGACCTGCAGAAACTTCCCTAGAATCACACAGCAAATCATAACTGCACAAGAAGCTGCATTACCTGATTTTTTTGAAACTTCATTTTTTTATTTTTGGAAGATAAGTTTTTAATCATATTTACATATAGAAAACTTAGGGGTGTTCATTTAACCCAGTTTAGTGGCGAGTTCTTTGGCCTTTGCCTTTTCCGGGTTGGCAATTCGAGTCACAGATTTAGGACCCAGGACATTGCTTCCCCAGTGGCAGTGGGTCTCGTCATATTTGTTGTTGTAATTGGTCCTAATAGCTTCCACCAGCTTAGCCAGAGCTCCCTTGTCTTCAGAGTCAACCTGTGTGAAGGCAACAGTGGTGCAAGTCTTCCTGGGGATCAGTCGCCTGAGCCTGGCCTTTCCCATCTTCCAACACAGGGCAGGCAGGAAGACCACCAGCTCAATGGGGTCTACATTATGGGCAATCACCACCAGCTGAGCCTTCTTGTTCTCTACCAACGTGATGACTGTATGACTCCTGCTTGAAGTACAGATGGTCTCTTAGTTGGGACATCCCTTTGTCAGCAGCATGGATCAACAGTCTTTGTTTCTTCTCCTGCTTCGTCCTGGCCTGTATTCAAGAGCAAGCTTAAGCAGCTGGGTTGCTGTTTGCTGGTCCAGGGCCTGGGTGACTGGTTAGTGGCAGGAGAAAGTTTGAGCAGCTTATAGAGGATGGCCCTTTGCCACTGCAGCCTAATGTAGCGGGGCCATTTGATGAAGCGTGTGAGATCTCTCTTGGTCTGGATGCCCTGCCCAATGCCGGAGTTCTATGGCGTTTTCTCAAAGGATTCACCGCCTTTTTGGCTTCTGTTTCTTCAGGATGTGGGGGTGGAGGGCACCTTCTTACCTTTGGTCTTCTTTCCCTTGGGTATCTTGCTCTGCCGGAGGAGCAAAACATCAATTTTTAAACTAATTTGTTGTTGTTGTTATGTTTTTTATTTTTCAAGACATGGTTTCTCTATAGCTTTGGAACCTGTCCTGGAACTAGCTCTTGTAGACCAGGCTGACTTAGAACTCACAGAGATTCGCCTGCCTCTGCCTCCCAAGTGTTAAGATTAAAGGCGTGCGCCACCATCTCCTGGCTTTAACTAAGTTTTATGCTTACTTAACATCAGGACAGCATGTATGAGGCCTGATTCTGATTTAGGGAGGCCCCCTTGGACCCTTACAGTTGTCTTAAGTCAGCACAAGAATCCTTTTATCTGGGGCTACTAGGACAACTTCTGCATCTCAGCTGCTTTGTCTATCCGATGGAGATCCTAGGACATTTGTCCAGAAGTAAATGTCTAAGTAAATGTCTCCCTGGTCATTAGGTGCCAACCTCTCTTTCCCACTGCAATCCTCCAGAAATTGATATTTTCTTTATTCTTTTTTCTTCTCCTAACTCACCATGGGGTCTAGTCAACTCCGCCCTCAAGACAGATCTAGAGAAATGAGGCTTCCATTAAGAGCCTGAACCAAGCCTATATCTGGCAGTGCCCTGCAAGGACAGCTTGTGTATGTTCTAAGTCACAGCATCTGCTTTGCTTGTCTCTCCCTGTGCCCTGCTGGGTTCTGCTGGAACCCTTTCTTTCTTTTTTAAAAGGTGCGTCTTATGATGTCTTTGTATGACAGCAGGAGGTAGGGGCTGTGCCTGTGCTAAGGGCCGTGCGGTGGTCAGAGGACAACGGGACGCAGTGCGTTCTCTCCACTCCGTGAGCTCCAGTGCTGAGCCGTCTTCCCAGCCCACCCTTCGCTTTCCTGTGTGCATCCAGCACCTTCCTACTGCAGCTTCCCTACCCGTGCTGCTCCGACCAGGATAACCTTCCTGAGGATAGCCACAGGGCCCATCCCTTCACTGCTTTCACCACCAAACTGCTCCACATAAGACTTCTCTTCCTCCAGACCCTAGCCCCTCCCCCATCATAAGTTCTTACTCAGGTTTCTGTTTGGGGCTGTGCTCCCTGCTGAACACTCAGTGCTAACGATGTTTACCCATCACTGTAGGTGTTATTGTGTTTTGGAGGACTGGAGCAACACAACCACAGGAGAGGTGTAGAAATATCCTTCAAAAGTCAGGTGGTAGTGCCCTGTGCACTTGGGAAGCAGAAGCAGGCAGATGGATCTCCGTGAGTTCTAAGTCAGCCTGGTCTACAAGAGTTAGTTCAATTCACAACAAACGCATGGCAGTTCACGACATAACTCCAGTTCTAGGGGCTCTACAGGGGATCTGACACCCTTACACAGACACACATCCAGTCAAAACACCAACACACATAAAATAAAATAAATTAAAAACAAACAAATAACAACAAAAACAAAAAACCATGGCTCCTGCTGTCATCACAGTGTCTCTCCCCCAAAGGGCCCCACCAGCAGGGTGCACAAGGTCACTCATCCCCTGTGTGGCTCCCTCCCAACCTCTAACAACTTCCTTGTTAAAGGGCCCACTAGGGAAAGTTCCTCTGTCAGCCTGAGAGTTCTAGATCTGAAAGGGCCTTGGCGGGTTATGTGACCTCTGGATTCAACAGCCTTCAACAAGGCCTTTACAATTAAGATGGCTTCTTCCTTCCTTCCTTCTTCCTTCCTTCCTTCCTTCCT